>NC_056750.1:613490500-613553000 GCF_019279795.1 Protopterus annectens | reverse complement strand
AATGTGAATATTCTGTCTCAACATTTTGTATTAAATACCTAAGGGTCCTACATTTTATAGTAAAATCTAAAGTAGGAGGGAAGCCTGATTATGTGCTGCTCATATACTCATAAGAAAAAAATTTCAAGACTTTCCACTCACATGTACATGTATGGGAAACCTATAATGAGTGTTACTGTGACTTCTGGTTCTGAGAGCGGATGACAGTGAACTCTAGCTGTCAGGCTTCTTCATCCTGCAATAAAATTCTCTCTCTACTTCACCTGAAAACAAGCACTTGCAAGGAAGTAATCTCTAAAGGAATCAAACATAACAAGCATTTTTGCAAAACATGTATACCTTGCAACACCCCCCCCGCCCCCCCAAAAGTCTTCTTTGCTTTATTATTGACACTCTATGGTCACTCCAACACAGAGAAAGTGCATAACATGTATAAATAAAGAAAAAATGTCCCAGACTTCCTCCATGTTAACACAATCTCAGAAATGGAACAATATCTACCACTGTGGGGTAAAACATAGGACTAGAACTACAATGAAAAATTAAGGAGCCAGGGGTGGCTGCAGTGGTTAGCGTTGCCACCTCACAGTAAGAGGTTCTCCTGTTCAATCCTCGGCTGGGGTACCTTCTGTGCAGAGTCTGCATGTCCTTCCTGTGGTCACGTGGGTTTCCTCCGAGTGCTCCGGTTTCCTCCCACATCCCAAAGACATGCTCTAGGTGGATTGGACACTCTAAATTGGCCCTAGGCATGAGTGTGTGCATATGTGTGCCTTATGTGGAAGGTTGGGCGCCGGGCTGGCAACTAAACACAGTAAAACTCCACTGCCAATCATAAGCAGACAGGTGATCCACTGTGGTGACCCCTAACTGGGAAAAATCTGAAAGAAGAAGACTCAAGTAAACAAAACTAGAGCAAGGAGTCTTCAAACAGCTTATGTGACAAAGGTTGCCAGCCACATTGTATTAATATGGCAGTTCTCACATGTTTCAGTTGTTAGAGAGTAGGAATGAGTTAAGAAATCATCTTTATATGCATTTAAAAAGGAAGGTAGTCCAGCAGCCAAAGATTAAACTTGCTTGTAGAGCAGCTACCTACATGGGTTCCTCCTGATCAAGCATGATCTCTAGGCATGGGTGCCCAAAGGACCGAGTCAGATCAGAACTGAATCTTACAGATTTAAAAAAGGCATGAACAACAAGCACAGGGCCATTATCTCTAGGCATGGGTGCCGAAAGGACAGAGTCAGATCAGAACTGAATCTTACAGATTTAAAAAAGGCATGAACAACAAGCACAGGGCCAGGCAGGCGCTTTTAAGAGTCCCTCAAGCCAACATAACTTGACAAACAGTACATTTTTTGCATGATTGCCTGATGAAAACCTTAAGGATGTTGAAAATAGGCCCCATGCCAAGAATCGAAAGCTCTTCAAAGTCCTACAAGTGTTAGAAAAGGGCACCCCAAGAATTCATTAGATAACTGTTGTCCCCAAGAGCTGAAAGTGCCACTGGTTGAACTTCTGAAGACAGACTTGGCACAAGATCATTACAGTTACATCCTTTGTCAGAAACAGATCACCTCAGAATGTTCTGAAATAAGGGATGATAATAAGTGACCGTCTATCTTGAAATCATTTTGTCAAATCAAAGCTATCATACAAGCAATCTATGTAAAATGCAGACCAGGACTACTCGGATGGCCTGAATCAGAGTAAAAGTAGTTTGGGATATGTGCTGAAGTTACTGAAGAAGACTGGAGTGCAGAGACACATTTGTTTACAGACAGGATTAAAACATTTACAAGAGAGGATGTTAACATATTTCCAGGGCCGGTGCTAGCATTTTGGGGGCCCCCAGCAAGTTTCAAGTTGGGGGCCCTACTCGGGAGAATATCAAGTGTGACCACATTGCCATCTCACCCCCATCCCTGTCAAGTTCATCCAGCACCATTTAATGACCACTATAGCGTCACTACATTCAGGTCATTAAGAATTGATGTGCCAAGCTACACACTGGCATTTAGTACCAATGTTAAATTATGACAACCCCCTGTGCCACAGCAAGGTAGCTACTCACATGTGCATGCACACACTGAGAAGCATTTAGTACCAATGTTACATTATGAAAAACCCTGTACCACAGCAAATTAGCATTCACAGGTGCACGCACACTGACTGGCATTTAGTACCAATGTTACATTATGACAAATCCCTGTACCAAAACAAGGTAGCCACTCACAGGTGCAGACACTGACTGCATACTCAACTGCCCAGATTTTCAGAGAATGTCCAGATGTGACTCATTTTTGGTCTGTCCCTCAAAATTTGTAGTTTTCTGGATTTTTGTGGCAAATCATTGATGACTGAATTCACTCAATGACAGGCATTTGAGTTTAACTTTATATCCTTCACCACATGCATGGTAACATTTCTTATTCTAGCAACTTTTTAAGTTTATAAGAGCAATATCTAAATTTTGCCCCAATCTTTGGGGCTGTAACCCCATTATCTATGGCTTTGTCCATTTTTTTTGTGCCATGAGATTGAGAGCTATGACTGACATTTAGTAGTAATGTTATTACATTATGACAAGACTCTGTACCACATCAAGGTAACCTGTCCCACAGAGGTACACAAAGACAGGCACCCATGCTGACTTGCACAGACAAGACAAAGACAACAATACAGGAGGGCTGAACAGAGACACCCACATAGACTCCCTCACACAGGACAGAAGCACACCAAGACAGAGAATCTTGCACACAGAACAGACGTGTGCAAGAGTCTTTGCCTTGGTGTGCTTCTGTCCTAAAGCAGACAGACTCAAACCCAAAGAAACACACGAGAGCAATGGGGATTACTGAATCTGACAAAAGCCGACTCGAACCCAGAAAGAAACAGGTGAAATCAAGACCAGAGTGTCATTCGTCTTTAATGTGCAGTTATCTCCTCAGATTTTCTGATTGCTGCCACTTGTCTGTTCTTCCTGTGCTTCTGTCCTAATCTCACGAGTCCTGCCACTCTCAAATGTTCTAGCCTCACGATGAGTCCTGCTTCTCACAGCTGTCCTAGCCTCACGATGAGTCCTGCTTCTCCCAGCTGTCCTAGTCTCACGATGAGTACTGCTGCTACCGATGAGTCCTGCTTCTCCCAGCTGTCCTAGTCTCACAATGAGTCCTGCTGCTCCCAGCTGTCCTAGCCTCACGATGAGGCCTGCTGCTCCTAGCTGTCCTAGCCTCACAATGAGTCCTGCTTCTCCCAGCTGTCCTGGCCTCACAACGAGTCCTGCTTCTCCCAATGAGTCCTGCTGCTCCCAACTGTCCTAGCCTCACAATGAGCATACAGTTATTTTGCTATCTTGGAGGCTTGACCCATGGCATGTTGAAATCCTGTCTCTCTGTAATTCTTCAGCAGGTCCATAGTTGATGCCATCACCTTGACACATATTGAAATATCAACCAACGGACTCTGCAGAACTTTGCTTGCATGATTTACCTCTGTCAGCTCATCATACCAAACCACTAAACACACAATGAATTGGTATGACCTAAGTTCTGAGCACAGTCCCCTTGCTTGTTGATATGTTGCAGCATCACTTGTACATACAGCTTCATCTATCTCCTCTAATGCTTCAACGACTTCCTTCAACTGAATTCTTACTGCCTTGACAGAGTCTGTCCTGCATTCCCAGTGAGTCCCCGACAGTGGCTTCACAGTGAAGTTTATGTGCCGTTTCAAGATCTGCCATCGGTTCATTGATGCTGAACAGACTACGTAAATGTTCTGCAGACATCCAAAGAATGACACTGCCTGTAGTGATGAATGTGCTCCATCACTAACTATAAGATTTAAATTATGGCAGGCACATGACACATAAAAAGCCCTTGAATTCATCTGTTTTATCTGGGCCTGCACTCCAGCTTGTTTCCCTTCATGTTGCTGCCATTGTCATATCCTTGTCCTCAACAGTCGTTAATGTCCAGTTGACAATTTTGCAGATTCTGAAAAAGTGCTTCTGTAAGTCCTGCCTTGGTTGCATCATTCACAGGCACAAATCCAAGAAAGTGTTCCTCAATTGTGGCTGCAGTCCTTGAAATATCCACATACGTAACTACTACAGTAATTTGCTCTTGATCGCCGATGTCTGGTGTGCAATTAAAAATTGCGGAAAAGTACCTAGCATTCTTCAGCTTCCCTACAATGATCCTTAAAATAGCATTTGCAATCAGCTGGATAATTTCATTCTGTATGTCCTTCCCAAGATAGTGATCCATTACTTCTTTATTCTTAATACACTGCAAATGTTCAGCCATGACAGAATCAAACTGCGACAGAAGTTGCATTCGCCTAAGAAATTGCCATTGCCATAGGTGTACAGGGCATCACTCACACCATGGAATGCCATGTTCCATTCTGCCAAGTATTAGACAATTGCTGTAATGCATTCTAACACACCATGCCAGTGAGGTATCTCCCTTTCAAGCAGTGCTGGTCTCTTATCGTCCATTGTCTACCTACTCTTTACTCTAATATCCAGTTCCTTCTCCTTCAGCATGCATGCTCTATGCTCTTGTGCTCGGTCATGGCTGTGTAAAACTTTGGACATCTTTCTCCATGCTCTGTAATCTCCTGACCTGAGAAGATGGTTAGAATGTCCAAACAATTTGCATGCAAAGCAAAACAGTGCATCTTTTGAGACTGAATATGTCAACCAAGTGCATTTTGTTCTCTCCCCATTAGGCAGCACATGAAAATAGTTCTCCGATGTACATCTTCTTTTCTTTTTGACTGGGAGCTCTGGCTACATCAGTCCCACAGGTCCATGCTGAATGGCAGCTACCCTAAACTCATCTCTTATCAAGTCTGGCCAAGTTCCTAGATCCTCAAAAGATCTACCTAACACTCCTTGCAAGTCATAGGCCACATCTGACACTACATAAGTATGGGCTCCTGTATCAAACTCTGGTGATTCAGGCGGCACTTCTACAGTTGAATCCACATTTGCTGACATACTTTCACCCATGGTAATGGCTGTAAGTTCACAGGAGGTAGCATGTGGTGCCATCACAACAAAGTGGCCACTTTCTATTGCAAGGATGCTGGCCTCAAAGTGGGCAGGCTTTAATGCAGAACCATTGTGTTGTCCTGAAGGCAGACCTTTTCCTGAATCACTCCTCTCTGATGACCCACAGACAAATTTCATAATGAAACCCTGTCTCCTTGCATCCTCATTCCTTTGCTACTGAAGCTTTCTTTTTGCAGCTCCTGAAAAATATGCATGCTTCACCTCTAACTGGGAATAGAAGTAAACCAGAATTTCTACACATGCAGACATTGGGTCCTTTTTTAGTAAAAAGCACTGCACTTCAGGTACATGTTCTGCAACTTTCTTCTACCTACCCAGACTGCATAATAAGAATGTTAGCATTCGGAACACATTCCAAGGATGGTATTTTCCAGTTTACACAGAAAACTCCCATGACAATAGTGGAATGTTACCAATCACATTTACTTAAATGGACTCACTACAGTAAACCCTCAGCTTTGACCAGGCCATTGCCATGTGTAATAGAACACCAAGCTAGCCAACCAGTGTAAATAATAAGTAGCTTAACTGTAGGCGCAAGATACAAACCTTCAACCTTTCCCTTAACACACCGACACTTGCCTGCTCCACTTATGACACAATCACTAACTATAAGTCATTATTGTGCTTTACTCTGCAAGCATCATGTACTGTATTGCACTGCTGCTTCTATAAAAAGTCATAATAAAAGGAAATAACCCCAAACATATGGTCTATAACTAGGCAGCACTACATCTTGATAAGACCACTGCAAAAAGCATTTCCGTTAAGAAAAAAAAACTGAAGCTGACGCACCAGGTGCTACACAATCCATGGTACAATACACACCAAACAAGTGATCAAGTTGATTCGATCTTAAACTGTAGGCAGAACTGAAGAGAAATGAGGGCCAGTAGGCAAAAGAACTACAGTGGAGCCATATAAACCAGATAAATTGTTTAGGTTCCAAAAAGTCATGATAGTATGACTGCAGGTACAAAAGTATGAGCAACCTAATACTGAACGCTGTTCATAAACACAAGCTATACAGTACGCAGTATTGTACCGCAGGCCAAGGAACTGCTTTGTAACAGTAACCAATATGCAAAAACTGTAATGTAGGCAATAGGCACAACTGAAGTGCATTACAAAATACATATTTTATAATGACTTGTTGCATTGACATTAGTCACTATTATACTGCAGGCAGAAAGACTAAAGAATGACTGACCAGTAGGCAAAAAAAATGAATGAGAAAGGCTCGTTAGTTTTAAGTTAAATACCTAACACTGGAGGCGAACCTCAGCTTTTTCTACACAATTCTTCCACTTTTCATCCCCCCAAACATGTGAAGAGGCCACAAATGACATAAAATATTGCTATTAGAAGCTATCTGGAAGACTACTAAAGTCTGAAAGGACAAATGACTAGAAGGAGAGTCACAAGTTTTAAGGGGAACACAACAAACTATGAGACAAGATAAAGGTTATGGAGCAAAAAAGACATTTCCAAAAACTATTCCTACTTTTAACACCAAAATTCAGGAATGCAGTGTCACAATGACAGGCACTGCATGACATGTACAACAACAGTATCATACACTCTTCCACTACCTCTCAGTCTTTTGGCACATTTGAACAAACCAAAATCATTGGTCGAACAAAGGAGTAAAATCATGGAATTGCTAGAAACCTCATTTGAGGGATGTAGAGGTGCCATACATCGGGAGACATTCCCACAACCCCCCCCCCCTTAGCACAGGACCTGTGGACAAAAGCCACAACCCTCCCATAGCACAGGACCTGTGGACAAAAGTATAAAGTCAGGGAATGTACCATGCATTATGTGGAGGATATGAAACATGAAGCCCATTTTTGCTAGTAACTTCAGCCCTCAGCATTGTGCTATGCAATCATTTTGTGAGTGAGAACTGACCAAAAACCAGGCAAACATTCTCCCGGCACCTACCCCCCCCCCCCAAACTCGTCACAATAATTGCAGTAGACAAAGGAAAAATTTGCAGAGAAAATGCATACAAACTGTTTCAGACATTACTATGAGAACCTTAAAGATAGTGGTATAGCAGGGTTTGCATTAGCATGCAGTAAAACAGTACATTCTGCAGAATTCTCATAGCCCCCCCCCCCCCAATATCTCAATAAAAAAATTGTAGATAAAGTAAACCAGCTGAAAAAGTGAGACAAAGGCATAATTAGGAATCTAAAATAACCGATTTTGCAGGAGCATGCATTGCATGAACCTACATTTTTTGATGAGGAACAAACTAAACTTACCAGGCAAGCATTTATACATTGTGCAACATTGTAGCATTCTAGCAGCCCTACCCCTCTCCTAACCTATCAATTTAACAATTCTAGACAAGCCAAACACAGAATATAGGCATAACAGTGGACTTTTAAACACTGCCATAATGTTGGCTGAACTAAAACTACCACAAGACAAAGGCATTGCAGTAGGAATTTAAAATACTGGGCTTACAAACTAATAACAATGCTAAAATAAGATTTTGCAGCAGCATGTGTTGTATGATCCCACAGTTTTGTGGAAGAAAAAAACAACATCTGGACATTGTGCACATTCTCACAGGCCCGCTCAACCTGCTAACCTCTCAGCATAATTCAAACAGTCAAAAATAATTGCAGAACAAGGCAAAACATCAGGGATAGTTTAAAACATTACTATAAACTTAGATAGCAGAACAGTGTTTGCATTGCCATGCATTAAGATATCAGTACATTTTGCAGAATACTCCCCCCCCCCCAAAGTGTTGACACAATAATTATTGATGAAGTGAAAACAAACTAAAGACACAGGTGTAGCATTAACAATGTGTTTATATAGTACGTGACCCCACATTAAGAAAATTCCAGGCACACATTGGAACTGCAACATTCTCACAGGCCCTAACCACACTCCCAACCTTTCAACACAATAACTACGGACAATGAAAAAAATTCAAGTCATTGCATCATTGAGATGAACATTGCTGATATAAACAATACTAGCATAACAAGGCTTTGCATTAATATACATTCAAACATCTACAGTATACCTTCTGTAATATTCTCACAGCCGCTAACCACCCTCCCTACATTAGGCATTTTAAACAATGTACCTGTGAATTAAAAATGTTAGAACACTTTGCAGTAGCATGCATTTTGATGAGGAACAGACTGAAAAAAACAGGCAAACATTTAATTGTTAATCAGCGTGCATTAAGTACATCCTGCAGAATGCTCACAACACCTAACCTCTAATGTCTCAGCACAATTCTGGATGAAGTGGTAAAAAACAAGACAAAAGCTTAACAGTAACAACATGCTTATACATTGTATGACTTGAGTTTAACAAAAAAATGCAAACACTTGTGCAACATTCTCAAAGCCCCTAATCACACTGCCAACCTCTCAACACAACTAAGGACAAAGCAAAAATATTTTCACAGAACAAAGCTGTAACATCAGGGATAGTAATAAACATTACTGGCATACACAATGCTAGCCTAACAGGGTTTGCAGTAATGTACATGCAAACATCTATACATTTTGCCACATTCTCACAGCCACTAAGCTACCCACAAACATCTCAGCACACTTATGGGCAAAGGAAAAAGTTATAGAAAAAAAGCTGTAACATCAGGGATAGTTGTAAACATTATTGGTATACATAAAACTAGCATAACAGGGTTTGCAGTAATGTACATGCAAACATCTATACATTCTGCCACATTTACACAGCCACTAAGCTGCCTACTAACCTCTCGGGACAATTCTGGACAAAGGAAAAAGTTATAGAATAAAGCTGTAACATTAGGGATAGTTGTAAACATTGCTGGTATACACAAATACTGGCATAACACGGTTTGTATCTGTACCGTCTACAGCATTCTCACAGCCCCTATCCCCCCTCTATCAATTTTTCAGCACAAATAGACAAAACAAAAATAAGTTAATGAAAAGTCTTGTGCACAACTGACTCCACCCCCCCAATCCACTTAGCACAAGAACTCTGCACAAAAAAGTAATGCAATCATTTCCCTAAATTACCTCACCCCCCAACCCCATGACTACATCTGCACATTACAGACAAGCCTCCCTTTCTCACTCTATTAGCAGAAAAGTTAAGGACAAATGTAAAACAGTGGTAAAACAACAGCCCTCAACCCCTAGCCCCAACCCTCTTAGCACAAGAATACTGGACAAAAGTAAAATACTTCTACAACCACAGCCCCTCACCCCACCCCCAATCCTCTTAGCACAGGAATTCTGTAAGTCTGGACAAAAGTAAAATAGCCTATAAACGAGTTAGGAACAAAGTACCAAACAGACTAAACTTACAAGTTACAGGCCGAGATCAATTCTCTCCCCATTATCTAAACTCCTAGATTGATGCATTCATTCTCAACTTCTGCAGTACCTCACAACCAAAAATTTACTTGCCAAATTCCAACATGGCTTCAGGCCTCATGCTACAACTGCCCTCATCAGTTGTACCAATGCCATCAATTTAGAAATTAAGGTAAAATAGGATCTTCTGCCTTTCTAGATTTGTCAAAGGCCTTTGACACAGTCTCTCACAACAAACTACTAACTACTCTCTCCAATCTTAATCTCAGCCCCCTAGCCATCAAAATGGCTCCAAAACTACCTAATAGGTCATAAAATGGCTTCAAGAGCTACCCCCTCTACTCCCAGTCACATTAGGAGTCTCACAAGGCTCCATCCTTGGTCCCCTTCAGTTTAGTGGATTTATTAACAACCTCAATACCGCCACCTCCCTAGCATTCACAATCCAATATGCCGATGACTCTACACTTATGTGCTTATGTATCTACCATGCAACAGCTCATGTCCCAATCCAGGCTGAAATAAGCCAGTCTTTACCACTGACCCCATAATCCTAAAACTATTCACTTGGACATGACCTCAAGACTGTCCACCTCTTCCTGGTCTAGCAAACTCCAATATCCTTTTCTTCTCTCTGTCCCCGTCATCTATCCCCCCTCCTTTTCAGCACCCCTATCCCTTTCTCTGTCTTGTCCTCTGTCTCCACCTCATTACATATACTGCATAGATACTACCTATAAAAATAATGAGCCTATTCTTCCTATTGCCCCCAATAGCTAACTCACATGCACTCCTTCTAAGCAACTGGTAATCAAAATTAAATGTATATTACAGCTCACATTCCCTTGTATTGTCTCACCTAAAAACAAATAAACCATACTTGTTTTCCATATTTCTACCATTTGTGTACTAAGATAAGCTTTTTTCCCCAGACCTCCACTGAAAATGGGTTCTATCCCAGTCAGACTATCCAGTAAACAAATGTAAAATAAAACTGGCACAACCACAGCCCCTCAATCTCCAAATCCTCTTAGCACAACGCGTCACTACACAAAAGTAAAATAAAACTGGTACAGCCAGAGTCCCTCCCACCAGTCCTCTTACCACAGAACACTACACAAGAGTGAAATAAAACTGGAAAAGCCACAGCCCCTCACCCCTCCATCCTCTTACCACAAGAACTCTACACAAAAGTAAAATAAAACTAGTACAACCACAACCCTCACCCTCTCCAATCCTCTTATCACAAGAAATATACAGAAAAAAAGTAATGCAATCACCTCTTTAGGTTACCCCCCCCCCCCACAAAAAATAAAGTAAAAACTAAACCCAAAAACTTACTTTTTATGCTGTTAAGAGAAGGTTGGTTCCAATCCTCTGCTCCCTCTTCACGACTGAACACTGACCTGCTCTGCTTGCTTTTCTTCCAGACCACTGCAGACCTTTTTAAACTGCCCTTAAAAGGACAGTTTTCCAGACCTTTTAGAAATTGCGCTTAGAAGGACAGTTGAAAATAGTATTCTGTAAGAACCATGACCGCTCCAAAGGCTTGAATCCACTGTTGATCCATTCCCCAAGGTAGTCTGTCCTCATGCTGGTCCAAACCCTGCTCGATTTGCAACCAATATGCTAAAAGGAAAACAAAAGAAGTAATCCTTGTTAGCCGCATGTGCCTTTTTAAAGGCAGTTTATACAGGAAGTGCTTTGCAAGGACCAATTAGGTCCTTGCTTCATCACTTTTGTTTAAAAAAAAAAAAAAAAAATAGAGAACTTATTTCCCAGGCTGTTGCAGTCAATCAGATCCCTTACTTCACTTAAGTGGACCTGATTGAGTGCAGCTTACGCATGAAGCGAAAAAAAAAAAAAAAAAACCCAGAAAAACAGTCTAGAATTGCACGGTGATGTCAAGGAACTGTGCAGATGTCCACAGAGTGCCATGTTAAGGAAGTAATATATGGAGCAATCTGCGACTGCTGGATGGGGGCACTCATTCCCAGGGAGATAATCTGGGGCTCCCTGTGGCTGTGGGTTTTGCTGATGCCTAATACCGGCTATGCATGTTCCCTTCATTAAGGGCTTTCTGCTGTGTTACCTGACTAGTTATAGCTTTTCTGGATTCAGTAGATGATGGAATGGAAACACTGGTGATAAACCTAGAGCAGTTAGCTTGGCTGGTGTCTGGAAACTCATGAATGTGACAAGGGTAGATGGCATTTATTGCACATATGTTGCAGTATGCAATGAGAAACTTACTAGATTAGAGTTAGTAGAATGCCGAAAAGAGAAAAGAAGTAGAAGAGGCCTGTTTCACATTACAATATTTTTTCATGGAAATATAGACTCTAATACAGAGAAGACTAATTCACACAAGGAGAAATGCATGACTTGGGTCCAGCGATGCATTACTACTACAGAATGAATTTCTGTACTTACAGGCTGGAGAGCTCATGATTTATAGAACTGTTACATATGATAACTTTACTTTCACAGATAAAGATTTTATACTAAAGCATATATGTATGAAATACTTACAGAATGTAACACATATCATGTATGCTATTATCAGCTTGAAGGCTGAAGAGTGAAATGTTTCTTATGAACTAAACAGAATACACCATTTGTTTCATGTCAGGGAAGTTTATGTGAAAGTTTTCATGGGGTAATATTGTGTACACCACAGTGCGGATAAAGTGTTCAACTTTAAGTGTGTGTAATCAGACATTGTACATTATAAAATAAATGAAATATAAATATAAAACTATCAATATAATAAAAATGAAGAATGCAAAAACAACAATCATGGCAAATAAATGGCATTCAGTAATCATCTCCATCAACCCATTTTCACATGTGATTATGGTGTCACATCAACTAATGTCCCCTTTTTCCACTGACCTGTTTTCCCATTTTTACATGTGGTTGTGGTGTTCCATCAACTGTCTCCCCCTTTCTCCACTGAGAGGCACTCACCTAATTCTGACAATCATGCTGCTTGCTTTAGACTTCTGTCATGCAATCCACCTATCTCGTAGCTAGACATCCTCATTCTCTCTTGCCTTCTTCCTCTCTTTCCCAAATTTGCTTTATAGGTTCATAGATTAGTACTAAGCTAACTGTCCTTGCAAGAAATTTTAAGCCTAGCCAATTATGCCTTGTGAGACTCAAACCCTGCACATTGTGTTTGTAAGACAAACAACTTAACCATTAAGCCACCCTCCCAACCATCATCTGCTTTTTTGCACATGTGATTCTTTCTGTAAATTTGGCTTCTTTGGCTTCTGCACTGATTCCATCATTTTATTATCTGCCATGGTATGAATCCTTTCCATCTCAGCCACTTAATTTCCAAGACCTCAGCCTTCCTCAGCTGCTGTGTCTTCACTGCCCATGTTTCTGTCCCATAAAGAAGCACTGTTAACATGACTGTTTTGTACACCTTATGCTTCAGCTTCTTTGGTATTCTTCTGCCATATACCACCCATGACACACTGTACCAGTCAGCTGCAGCCCCTCTGATTCTAGCTTTGCCCTTCTCATTCAGATTTCCTTTCTCTTTAGTCACCCCTCCCAGATGCTTGAAGCTATTAACCTATTCCACTGTTTACAATTTCATCTCAGTTTTCATCTTCTTCTGATTCTCCTATTTACAGTCATGACAACTGTCTTATCTGTACTCAGTTTCATCCCGTATGCCTTCAAGGTTTGCATTCCATTCCCCTATTATTTGGTGAGTCTGATTTTAGTGTCATATCATCTGTTCACAGCAATCGATAATCCTGCAGATGAAACTATGAGAACAAAACAGTAGTCATTGAAACAACCTCTCAAACAGTAACTGTTTGATAGTCTAAGATTAGTTAGTGCAAATCCCACAACTGAAAGACTGAATAACCGAAAATCTAGACTTGTATATACTAAGTCTGAAATCATTCTTTCAAAGAATATTTCCTTTTCTCCAATGTATGGTAATCTTGTAGTTGGATATACAAGTTCAGAGAGTTTATGGGAGGCTTGTCTCCCATGTTAATGGGTGCAAAGGGTGGCCCTTTTGCAAAAAAAAACAGCTTTAAAGGAGAAAAGCAGCATTAGACATTTACAGTTCTCCTGTATTTCAAACATTTTTTCCATAATTTCAGAACTCACATGAGCAAGTCACAGAATTGCATGTAATTTGAAATACATATTAGTGAATCAACCAAATATCAACTTGAAAATATGTCTCTCCAATTCCTGGTTAAGCCAGCCAGGAAGATGAATGCCACTGTTTGGCTGGTAAATTGCACATGTAGGGATCTTGGTTACTAAATGCATGATCACCCAGAAAGTCCAGATGGTATGGTGGCACTAAGAAGCCCTGAGAAGAAGAACACAAGAGTCTAGTTGGCCTGTACCAAGACAATTCTCAAAGACAGAGAAGACTTAAAACCATGTAGAGGAAAATAATATAAAACCAGGACCTTGCAGATTACATACTGCTTAATAAACAGCCAGTGCAGACTCCACAAAAGCATCATAATGTGGTATTTTATATATTTATTTTTATTTATCCTTTGACTGGCTTAGTCTTACTAGGGTAGTAGTCTCTTTTTCAAGACAGACCCAATATGGTATTTATAGTACTAGGGGAAATTTGTGCAGGGTGTTGGGGAACCTCTTCTACTCATTAGGAGAGAGCTTTTTCCATTCCTAGTGCAGTGGCAGCTGGGATATCAGTACTCACAGAGATCCAATATGGTGGATAGCTCAGAAGGGAATGTTGGTGCAGTGTTTGAAGCTCTACAAGATTCTGAGGAGCTGTTTCAGCAAAATTTGTTTCATTGGAAGCAAATGCTTAAAACAATGATAAATGTGTTATTACAACTATCCATTCGAGATGGTTGCAAGGTGACATTTTGGGTGAGTTGTTGTTGCAAAGTGAGCCAGTGTATGTTAAAGATGTTTCATGGGGTGAAATTATGAACAAGATCCAGTCAGAGGAATCAGAAGCCATTCTGAAAGAAGATTGCCAGAAAAATAAATCACTTGCCAAGACTGTTAAAGAAAGCAATAAAAGGTGACAAGAGGAAAATAATTGCCAACAATGAAAGGAATTCATGTTGAGAATTCAGAACAAAGAAGAAAAAGAAATGGATAGTTGTGACATTTGGGATAATTTAAGGATTCCATTGGGAATGAAGGTTAATGAGGTAATACTTTTAATTCCTATTCATAAAGAGATTTTGTGTCATTATTTTTGAGACTGATTCTGTTTTGGAAAGTTTTGGGGGGAGTTTGAGAAGAAAAAGAACTGTGACCCATGGAATTATTATGTGGTTAAAGCATTCACAATAAAACAAAAAAGAGAATACATATTCAATTTCAAACTGAAGTTGAAAAAGACACTTTTAAGAGAAAGTTTATACATGAAATTTCAAAGTGAAGTTGAAAGAGAGGTTTTTAAGAGACATTTAAGAAAACTTTCAAAAAGATATTTACATTAGCAAAGTGTGATAACAGACGATTATGGACTGGTGGATAGGATTGCGGTACTGTTCTGAAAATGGAGAAGGAAAAAATTGTTCATATCCTTAGTATGATAAATTTAGAGGGTAACAGAGGTGTTGCAAAATATTGGGGACAACCAAAACAGGTTTTATTTTTCCTGTGGAAAAGATGATCATTTGAAATAGCTGTAATAATATAAAAGGATATATCTGTGGGGAAACAGGTTGTGAAGCAAAAAGTGTGAACTGAAATGTTATAAATGTAACAAAATTTGGAATTAATGGATGGATTGTAATCTATAGGAAAAAGAAAACAAAAGTGAGGACTGTATACAAAGAGAATAAACAGTCTCAAAATGTAAAGAGGAAGTAGGGAAGCAAGATCAGGATAAAAATAAAGATAAGGATAACAAGAAAAATGAAATAGAAGATAATCTGTAAGGTTCTGAAATAAGTGGTGAGGAATATATACATTGGAAAATAGTGAAAGATAAAAATATTTGTACGGAAAACAAGTAAGAAATAGAAAAACGTTTAAGTGTAAATGAAAACAATACCAAAAATGATTTATATATAGTATATTTTTATATATATTTTATAATTTTATGAGCATATTTTATGTGTGTCCTTCAATGCATAGTATTACTTTTTATTGGTATATTCATAGGATATTAATGATTCATGGTTATATTAAATATTAATTATTTTTCCATCGGTGTGTATGTATATACATATGTGTGTATGTATGTATATATATATATATATATATATATATATATATATATATATATATATATATATATATCTTCTTAATTAGATTATTTCTATTTAAATTTAATAATTGTAGTTAGGTTATTGACTGAATGAAATATGACAATTTATATGAGTAAATTTATGAGGCTGCATGTTTTTGTATATTTAATCTGAAGAAGTCCCAAGTATATTATAGTACAAAATCATTTATAACTGTCAGATTTTAGTGGGATATACCATTTTTTGGCTGGAACTTGATTGAAAAAAAATAGTCATTAATTATTTAATTAAGCCATGATTTTTGTTGTTATATAAAGGTAAATGCTTTTTGCATTCAGTCTGAAATGGTCTTGTTTAAGATGGAAGCCCTTACTGGATGTGTTTCTTTGTTATTAAATCTCAGTATAATTTAATGGTCAATTTTTCTGATTATTTTTTTACTTTTATGGCCTTAGTATTTCTGTTTTGTATTAATTGATATTTTGGTTTACAAGTATAAAAAAGAAATGGATAATGCAAATGAGATAATACTTCAAATTGACAAAATTTCTGGTAATCTACAACAGAGAAATTTTGAATACTTTCAGCAAGTGTAAATAGTATCAAAAATATAAGTTGAAGAATAGACATTCTAAATTGGTGTAGTAACTGTGATGTTGCTGTAATAATATTGGAAGATGTAAGATTTTTGACACAAGAAGAGTGATTGCAAATAAAAACTTTGGGGAGGACATACAATACGGAAGCTAGGAAAGTACTATGTTCAGGCATAGTTTTGTAAGTCAGTGAAAATATTGAACATAACATTTTCAATGATGAGAAGATTAACTACTGTGGACATCAGATGGTATAATTAGGTATATAGAATTACAGTGTTCTATGTCTATGTTACAAGTAAAGAAAAGGAAAATATTTCATAAAATTCTTGATTATGTAGTATTAATGTGAATATAATATTAATGGGAGAGTTTAACTGATTTCAGAAGAAAAAATAAATGAAACGATGTTAAGAAAATTGTTGAAGTTATGAAATGTGGCACTTTAAATATTTGGAATAATAACTTATGAATATATTGTTGAGGTATATACAAGCTGTAACTAGATTGTATTGTATCACAAGGTTTAAATATAATTACGGGAGAGACAATTGTAACAGGTTTTTCAGATCACTCAGCCATATGAATAGAAATACAAGAAAATAAGGAGTATATCAGATTGGGAAAAGGAATAAAAAGAATAAATGAGAAATTATGGAATGAAAATAAGTATGTGATTATGGAAATATCTCATTTCCACTAGAGTGAGTTATAAAACAAAAATCTAAAAATATTTTTAGAATGGCAGTCAGATGTAAGAAAAGCAAAAAAAAAAAAACATGCAAAACAATGTGCATTGGATGAAGGATTTGGAAAGGAATTCTTCTTCTTTTGGCTTTTCCCAGTTAGGGGTCGCCACAGCGAATCACCTGTCCACTCATGATTAGCAGTGGAGTTTTATGGTGTCGAGTTGCCAGCCCAGTGCCCAACCTTCCACAGAAGGCACAAACATACACACACTCACGCTTAGGGCCAATTTAGAGTGTCCAATCCACCTACAGCATGTCTTTAGGATGATAGAGAATATTATGTTTTAGAATTTATGAAAAGAATCAAGAGAAAGTTAAAGACTTATTATTTAAGCAAAGATATTGTTTATAAGGTAAAAGAGAAGAGGTATCAGCTTATCTGAATAGCAATTAAAGAAAATACAAATATAATGAGAGAAATAATAGAGGAGACTTAAGATCATCTCAGGAATAAATTATGAATATTGTAATAAATTATGCAAAGAAAGATAATGTCATGTTAAAAAAATTGACAGAACAAGAAAATAAATAATTGGAAAATAAGATTTACTTACATGAATTAGATAAGATACTTAGACAAGTTATTTATGCTCAGTTTCTGGATCAGATGGAATAGGATACCAATTTTATAATAATTTGCAGAAAATCACTTCTTAAAAGTTATGACTGAGTGGTTAAATTAAATTTTTATATATAAAGATTTATGCAGTGGTATACTTAAATGTGTCCAGACAAAAAAAATGTGATAATGGTGCAGGCAAATTGGACCCCCAAAGATAAGAACAATATGAAGAAAAATAATGGTAGGTACCAAAACCACAGCAGATAAAACCATAAAAGATTTTTTTCCAAAAATTAACAGGTGAGCGCTTTCGCAGACAAAGCTGCTTCATTAGACAAATGACTGTTGCATTCACAGCTATTTAAATTAATTTCATCCAATCATAACCCAAGCCTAATTAACTTATACAAAACTTCAAATAATCACTTGTAGTCACTTTAAACAATTTAAAAACATTCTAAAAGACATAAATAACATATAAACTAATCATCTATTAAGGGATCTATTAGTTAGTATGGGTTTAACAGACATTTTATCATTCAACTCCTTACCCATAGTAGCATGCATTCTAATGATCCACTCTAATTCTTCTGTCTTTACCCTGTTCTTGACTGAACCCCCTCTACTTCATAACCATACTCTCAATAACCATAAACTTAAAGCTATGTGATGCATGTGTTTCCATCACATCTGTTCTCCTATGGCTATCATATACATGTTCTTTTAATCGATCGCATAGTCTGCATGCTGTCATTCCTATGTAAAATGAGTTGCATAAAATGCAATAGGCTAAATATACTATATTAGTAGTATTACAATTAGCTGACAAGTTAAAGAGCAAGGTTTTATCAGTATCTGGATGCAGGAAGGTCCCACTGTCATCCAATAGGTAGCAGTAGTTACACTTTTTGCATGGGAATTTGCCATGGTCAGCATTATAAGCATTATTATAAATTTCACTTTTGTATCTAGGACCACGCATTAGCCTCTTCAGAGCCTTCTTGTTCTTATAAGTATATCTGGGCTTATCCCCCACTAGGCCCTTAACATGGTAATCTGCACACAAGATGTTCCAGTTCCTGCAAAATACCCCCTGTAAAAGCATTATATTACTGGAATGGGCCACAGTAATTCTCATATTCCTGTTAATATGACCCTTCTGCTCACCATCATTATTAAATTCTGAAAAATAGGGCTTACCTTCTTTTTCTCTAGATGATAACACTATAGAGGTTATAGACTGAAATTCTTTTTTTGTATATCCTCTCTTCACAAATTTCCCTTCCAAATTGTGAATTTCTTAATAAAATGTGTCATGATCTGCTGTTAACCTAGATGTCCTAAGGGCTTGGCCTGTCACAACATTTTTAAAGATATGCTGTGGATGCATACTGTGTCTGTGTACATAGGTGTTTCTAGACCACTTTCCTATAAATTTATGTGGTATAATCCCGTTTCCTTCCTTATAATATTAACATCCAAAAACTCTATAGAGTTAAAGGAACTTTTCACAGTAAATTTCAAGGAACTAGTACTTCTATTAATTTTATCTAAAAAGGAGTTGAATTCACTCTCTCCTCTTTCCCATAGCATAAAGAGGTCATCCATAAATCTGTGATAAAAACATGTGTCCATGCATATCTCCCCCTAAAATGTTGTGGCATTCCCAAGTAGCCATAACTAGGTTGGCATAGCTATTGGCACAAGACGTGCCCATAGCTACAGTATCCAACTGTCTGTATACTAAGTGCTCAAGCATGAATATGTTATTTTCTAATATAATCTCCATCACAAAACACAAAAAATCAATCACTTTGGTATTGTACATAGCATCCTCTACTAAATGTTGCTGTCTCAAAAATTCATACCAAGACCATCAGGAATAGAAGTGAACAAAGACTTGAACATCAAGGGTTACCATCATACAATTCAAAGTAGATGTTTTTCTTATTATTATTAACATATTCATACAAGTCCTTAAGAAAATGCTTTGTGTCTTTTAAAATGTAGATATTAAGTAAAACAGGTTTTAAATGTTGCTCTACATAAATGGATAGAGGCTCTGTGCTCCATCCCTGCCCCGCCACTATCGGTTTCACGGGTGGGTGAGTAGCATTTTTATGAATTTTAGGTGAGCCTTGAATAATAGGAATAATAGGTTCACCAACAAAATAATTGAACAGATCAATGTTAATAAGACGAGTTTGTAAACATTCAAAAATGGCACAATGTATTCTATTGCTATAATAATTAACTTGTTTTAAATCCACCAGTTCATAAACTGTGATTTCATTAAGCATGGTCAACATGCCATTCCTATAAAAAGAATAATCCATTAAAACTAAAGAACCCCCTTTATCTGCAGGCCTAATGCATATGGTGTGGTCGTGACATAACTTCCCTTTCTTGTTTGCTAAAATTATTAAAACACTTCATATTAGTCCTATTATCATAAAGGCTGTATATGTTCCTTAAGGCAACCTTTTTCAAAGGTCTCGACAACACCTTTCATAATAGGCACATAACAGCTCTTTTTTTCGAAACAATGCTTCATTAAAACCAGTATTTGAATCATTGTATTGTAGTTTTAACATTAACTTTCTAGTGAAAGATTTAAGTTCAATGATATTATCTGTTAAAGTCATCTTATTAGCTGGTATGAAACTCATACCTTTATTAAGGATGCTAGTTTCATGTTCTGTTAAGGTCCTTGTTGAGATATTCTATATCAATGATGGTTTTTCGTTTGCCACATCTTTTTTATAGTGTTGGGGTTGCTGTCTTTTACTAACGCATTTCTCTTGAAGCGACCCCTGCTTTGGGAGCGCTCGTGAAAATGTGTCTCCCGAACTGGATAGGGAACTGCAAGTTGACTTGGCCCCACAGATATAGAATTATTAGCATTTATACTGTTATTATAGACTGAACTAGTCTCTTTCCTATGCGCTCCACCTAATGAGGAAAGTTTACTAGTTTCAGTATTTGTCAAGAATGGTATCCGAGTGTTCCAGGTGGATTTGAGCATCTCCTGGTCTGCTCCAACGAGTGTTGCATCATCTTTCTCGGCTGCTAAGGTGGAATCAATAGTTACAGCACTAGAACCATTGGTAAAAGTCTGTGAATTGCCAGTATTAACACTGGGAGCAGAATTATTTACATGTTCCTCCCTTGGCCAAGCAAAACTGTACTGAAGTCATTAGAGTCCCTTTGTATCTTTTTTCCTTTTATGGTTGAGCAACTGCATTTCATATGCATTAATGATTTCAAGCAATTGATCCACCTTAATAACAGAAGGTGGATACTTCTCATATAGCATTTGTGACGAATACTGAAACTAGTAAACTTTCCTCATTAGGTGGAGCTGTCACTGATTTGGTGATTTCTGAGACATTTATACATTTTCTGAATAGAAGCAACTCCAATATATCTCAATAATAAGATTTCTTTTTATGGTAATCTTGAGGACAAGGCAATTCCTCTTATTCTTTTCTTTCTAATGTTTCACATTTCCTTTTTTTTTTTATTCGAGGAAGGCTGAAACCGAAATTGAGAAACTGTCTTCAGTTTTCTTTGCTGCTTGGATCCTTTGTGTGACCAAACTATTTGGTACTAATGAATTATTGCAACCACGTTCCAAACTGATAATGCGTAAGTACCCTTACTTATGCAACCACGTTCCAAACTGATAATGCGTAAGTACCCTTACTTATGCAACCATGTTCCAAACTGATAATGCGTAAGTGCCCTTACTTATTCTTGTACAACTTTGGGCCGAAACATTAGTGAGTTAAACATAAACTGTGCAGTACTGTGACATTCAACCAAAAATATATCATCCACAATTAAGCTGTTACAGTGTAAACAGTCTGGCTAAGATAAGGCAAAACATCATGTCATTCTGCGGTTACTGACACAGTAAAAAAGATCAGAGTATCCATTATCTTTTGTATATTGTAGTTGTGAAAAGAACAGTGCCCTCCTTAACAATTGTACAAGATCACAAAAGGATACATTTTTTATTTTCTTCTTCTAAAAAATTTCCAGATCCTTTTACTGTTTGGGTAAGTGAATGCTAAAAATTGACCACAGCTATGGTGTATCTTTTTAAGGTACAATTTTGGCGTCTAGTTAATTTTACTCTGTAAAGCAGCCATCAAATACCTGACAAGGTTTGTTAGAAAAATTAAAGAACAACTTAAAGTGGGTTATTCTGTTCTGTCCCACTCCTCTCTTGGGAAAATATACGGTAAAAAACATCGGTGCTTACATATTATCGACTTGTTTGGAACATGCTTGCAATAATACAGAAGTACCAACTATCAAATATTCTGTATAACCGATATGGAAAAAAAATCAGTCGACACTACAAACCAATGTAGAAAAACAAGCAAAGTACCTGGATACATCTGGTGTAGAGTAAAACCGTAATTGATAAATTCCAGAAATCACAGCTAAACACCAAAACACACAGCCACGGGCTAAAAATATTTAATTGGAAGTAGCAAAACAGCAGTAACCGCTTTCACAATGAAATTGCTTCATCAGACAGCCTAACAAAATACACCAACTACATATAGTACTGAACAGGCTATCAGCCCTATCCAATTAATAACAGCCAATGAAATCTTACAGTCAATCAAGCCATGTAAAAGCAACATCACTCATTTAGAAAGATACATATAATACCAAGAATAAAAATAAATATAACAAAGAAAAAAGAAAAAAAGGGGGGCCCATTTATAAATCAATGCTTCACCCTACGTCCCCGTAGGAAAGGTTTCATTGTAACTGCATCATTTATTCCTGGTATTTTTATCAGACCCAAAGTGAAGAAACCACTTTGGTTCAGCTGACTCTGTCCTATTCTTTATGTCACCCCCTCTAATATTGTCAGTAACCACTTCTAGGACAAAGAATCTAGACTTATCTTGTGGACCAAATTCTGTAACGCATTTTGCTATGGCACTACTTTCTTTCCCATTCCTAATGTCTCTAATATGTTCTAAAATACGATCTTTAAAAGAGCGATTAGTCTTTCTGATATAGTACACATAGCAGAACACATCGACCATACTGACTACAATAATATCAGAATTCCACTGATATACTCCAGTGATGTCAGTGTTTTCTGCGATATATTTAAGGAAAAATGGAATATATTACAAGCATCAGATCAGCTCAGGGAAATAGTTGGAGATAAGCCCCTCTTTACCTTTAGGAATAATTTATCATTAAAGAGCGAACTTTGCTATAGACCTTATAAATATGGCACTTCTGTTGATTCACAGAGGCTTGGGACTTCCTGTAGGGGATGCTCTGCATGTAGTCACATACACGTGGGACCCAGCATTAGGCACCCTAGTGAGGAATTCCAAATAGAGTGTAAGTTCTATGCCGATTGCAGGACCCGCAATGTAGTCTATTTTAGCTACTGTGTCAACTGATGATCAACCACCACCCAAATGACAATCATCTGCAATCTTAGTTAACCATAGGCCATAAGTGCTGGTCTGAAGGTCTGAGAAATATATGCTAAAGAGGAGTGGGCCCAAAACTGAGCCCTGTAGTACACCACTGGTAACTGTTTTGCTTTCAGAAGTGGCACCTGCAACTCTAACCACATGGATTCTGTCAACTAGAGAGCTATCCATCCACAATATACACAGAGGCCTATTTAATATTACGAGGCACTGAAATAAATAAGATGTGAAAAGATTTTTGGGATAACTACATTTTAAATGATTATACAACAGTTTGTACCAGCTACAGTCAGAGAGAGCTCCAGCTGATGAAATTCGAGCAAAGTAACAAAATGACATAAGGAAAAAAAAACCACTCAGAAAACCACAGAGGCACTTAATAAAAACAGAAGCTTTAAATACAACACTAACAAGCTTTCACAAAAATGCTTCAAGTGTTACATATCCAAAGTATCACTGATTAAATAGATGTAAAAAATATGTGACAGAAAATTCAGAAATAAACATTAAAAAAAATGCCACTGAAAACTTTCACCTTCTTAATGGTCTTGCTTTTAAATACTTTTTATGTTAACTACAGCATTTAATACAGGGGTGCAATTTGCTCTTAACATACCTGTTTGTACGCCAGTCTTCCAGTTTTTTAAAAAATATCTCCCCCTCTACAACCATTTAGAGAGACAGGTACCACTACTAAAAAATGAATATGTTTAAGCAAGGCATTTTCTTTATTACCTCTTTTTATATAAGATAAATGAGAACACATTCTCTTTTAGCATAGAATTAGTTGAAAGCGCCTCTGTTGTATTCCCAGTGGTTTATTACCTTGAACAGCTTATACCACTTATGCATAGTAATTTTATGCAAATATTAGTGGGAAAGCAATCTCTGCAAATGTATAGCTTTAATGGACAGCCTGCCTGACTGGGGCTTCTTCTGCCTTCCTTACTCTTGTTGTACTTCTATAATCCTCACACATTCCCTTAGTCTCATTTTTATTGGATAATACAAAATGCAAACATAAAGAAACAAAAATATAGATTAAGATGTTTACTTAACTGTCAGAATGTATTTCATTAGCTGTTTATTTAATTGTATTTTAATTATGCAAAAGCAGCAAACATTTGCAAGCAGCAAAAATAATTTAGTTAAGCTGTTACTTTCAATTCATATTATTTTAATTTTATAATCATGCTTTGCTGATATAAACCATCTGTTTAGCCATGAATTTAATGCCATTACCTAAAAATCTTTGAACTGACAATATTATTAAAGAATGATCTCGATTCGTCACTATTTTATCAATTACATATTCTAAAATTTGAACACTAATTGAATAAATGATAAACATTTGGCATATGTATGGATTTAAAAAAGTTAGCTTTGTTTAATTACAGTATTGGTTGATAACTTCATTTTGGCCATTTCACCTCACAAATAGAAGTACTAATGAATGATTTGGTCGTTGCATGGGAAGAGATCAGGAACATGGTACAAACAGAATGCAGCTAGTTTTAGGTCACCTTATCAGTGGATATAACTGCATATTTCTACATTTAAAGTGTACCTTAATCCCTAAAACTCTATTAATAGATGTGCTATGCAATGTTGGATGTCTGATTATCATAACACAAAAGTAAATAAAAGTTTGTCTATGAAAAGAACAAAGTGAGTACTGAATATCAACCAGTTACATGTCTAAGCTTCAAAAATCTATGAAGTCTGTTGTCACTGGATGCTGGTATTTCTGCAGGACACTTTACACAAAGAATGACAGTGATCAGTATGACTGCCACCTACTTAATATTCTTGCCAACACCTCACACAGGACCAAACCAATTACAGCTTAGAGTGACATCCCAGTGTAAATTAGAACTTAAAGTGGAATATCTAGAGAAGTGGCATTGTTGCAATATGATGCAATTACCAAAAGGAAAGGAAGGGGGCAACCCAGTTTCTTTAACTGAAAGATTTTCAGCTGAGTTTTAAGAGACCCTTTTAGAAAGTGCAAGCTGAGTCCAGAACTACCTCAAAAGCAACATCCTGAAGCACTCTTGCACTGAGGCAGGTCTCTATTTTGATGATACTCAAGAGATTGGTAGAGAGAAAAAGCTCCAACTGAAGGAAAATATATTACTAATATTGATAGTCACAGTAAGAAAAATAAGGTTAACAGCAACTTTATTTGCTATTGTTGTAAATGGCTGTGTATACTATTGTGTATTTCTTGTATAGTGCCATTGTTACTCTATTGGATGCATTTGCCTCGTGTTGCTGTGCTAATAAATAGTGGATGAGTATGTGACAAAAACACTGAAATCATGCAATCTGAGAATTGTTTGCATAGCAAAAATTAAGGCCTCTCATCTTCTGCACATCTGCACTAGTATCTGCTTTCAACTCTGCAAAGGTCATTCAGGAATGGACTTTAAAGCTTTATATAAACTGGAAACTAATCTCAGTCTATGGAATTAAGATGCCAAGAGGTACAGAAGCGTAATAATCACAGAATGTGAACAGCTTAATGCTTCCTCTTTCATCCCAGCACATATTTTTGCTGAAAAAGTAAGAACCTAAGAGAGAAAAACAGGCTGTTCCAATGGCTGACAATGGAGAAAAACTGGGTGTCAACAGCTAGAATTTTGCATGGCAGAGAGAGAAGAAAGGAATTCCACAGCCTTCCCTCTTATTTTTGCAAGAGATAGGTACTACAGGAAAATGTGTATATTTAGTTCATTATTCATTCCTTCTAATCTGATAGTTGTACAGTCATACTTGGACAATTCAGTCTTCTGAGCTGCCCAGCTTACAAAACTACATACTGAGAGACAGATTTGTTTGAGCAATACTATATAGTCAACTCTGACAAAGGAATTCAAACTATAGTACTGCATCTTGTTTACTTCAGGGACCTGGACCTGATGCCATTCATTTTGCAGATGTGCAAAAGGCCCTTTAGAACTGAATCCAAGGATACCTTGTATGCCAGCTATAGATCACCTCTCAGTAACCGGTAAGACTTAGTATAGAGATAGGGCTTTAAGGCAATCCAAATAAGACAATACGTTTATACCCCAGATTCTGCTGGTATGGAACCTTTGTGGGCATTCCACCTGTTGCATATGTCTGGCCAGGTACATGCTGATGAAAGCATTACACTCAATGATGGGTCTGATAAGGGATGAAGAAACAGGCACTTTGACTTCCTTGGACCTGGATGCCATACCCTTGCTTATAAGTTGTGTGACAGAATGCTTTTCTCACTACCTTGGCCACTGTTGGTCAAATGCCAGCTTACTGTCTACATATGTTCCCAGATCCCTTACTACCATCTCAACTCTTCTTTTTTTTCTCAAAAAAAAAATTATTTTTCAAATACAGTTGAATAAATTCCATAGTATTTGTATACAACATCTTAAATAACTATGTGCACTATTTACATCAGCCTGACACTATAACAGAGCTCAATATATACAATTACTTTATAGGTATAACAATCCAGTAATCAGAGTTTATCTGTTCAGTTATTGTAAAGTGCCAATCAATGATAAGACTTTTTTCCATGGATTGTTAATAAATGGCTTAGGATGAATACTTGATTCTTTATTTTTAATTTCCAACAATGCTGTGGTCTTCAGTAGGTTGTAGAAGTCTTCCAAAGTTGGTATTGAGTTTGTATTCCATCTTCTTGTTATACACTTCCTAGAGATTGCAAGTATTGTCCATACTAGATACATATTTGACTCATTCAAATGAGGACCTCCGTACACATTTAATACTAGAGCTTTAGATAAGTTAAACGATTCAGTAAATGAAGCTTGTAATTTTTTTTAATATTTCAAAATGGCTTAATTTTAGCACAGTTGAAAAAAAATGTGATTCCAATCTGTATTGTGTATTTGCTCACACCTCCAACATATTCCCTTTATGGAAGAATTAATTTCAGCAATTCTATCTGGAGTTAAGAATGATGTGTGCAAGCATTTCCAATTAAAAACGTCAGTACTGTATAAAGGATGTATGTTTTACTGATAATAAAATACTTGATTTAATTTATTCAATTAGCTATAACGAGTGTCCTTTTGTTATATAATTCCAATATGAGGATTTGGGTGTTGTTTTATAATTTATCAATATCTTGTAAAATTTCAAAATACTATTTCCCATGTCATAATCATTATATATGATTTCATATAGGTATTTCGTAAGTTTAGGTATTTTTTTAAATAAAGAATTACTAATTATTCTGCATAAATCTTGCAAATACGCCAGAATGCTTTGCATAGTTAGCCAATCTTGGTATAGAATTTTGTATGTTGTTTATATTGCTTGCATATCCAAAAGTTTTAGTTCTTTGATACATTGAAACCAACAGACAAATCTTTTCTGTTCCCAGGAATTATTTCGCTGTATATTTTATGCAGATAGCTCTCAGTAACTATGAATGGTGTTAAAAGATCAAACCAGATTTTTAAATCTATATTTACATTAATAATTTTCCTAAATGAGTCAAAATGTAATAATTATTTGTACAAGTTTTAGTAGGCTTAGTTGAGTTATATTACATACTAATATATATATGTGCCATGACAAATTGTTTTTATCTATTTGAAATTTTTTTTGTAAATCAAATTAATTTATGGATATTACAGTTAGTAATTCTTTCCAATTTGCAGAATAATTTGGACTTATCCAATCTGAGAGTGTTTTATATATTGATGCGTTTAAAGATGTTTCTATATCAGGAATGTTTAATCCTCCCTGTTTTCATGGTCTGATATAATGTATTAAAGCTATTCTGTTTCTTTTGGGAAACCATACATATTTTATTAGGCATGAGTTTATTTCTTTGCGTATATTCCTTTCTGGTAACAGTTGTATTGCCAAACTTATATATAGAATCTTGGATAGTAAAACCATTTTTATTAACTGTAGTCTATCTTCAAATGTTAATATTATTTTGTTCCACTTTTCCACAGATATTTTAACTGTATTGATGATAGTATTGTAGTTTTTTTGAGACTAATTCATTATCTTTGCATAACAAAATTGCTAGATATTTTAAGGTAGATTCTTGTTTCCCTATAATGCGATTCCCCTACATCTGTAATTCCTTTTATTTAAAAATTAAAATTTTGATTTTGATGTATTGAAATGGAGTCCTGAAGTCCTGTAAAATGTGTCAATTAAAATATCTAATTCATCTAATGTCTTTTTTGTATTGGATAATGTTAATAATATGTCATCAGCAAAGAGTACTACTGTAGGATTGTATTGTTCATAAACATCTACTCCTTTGATTTTTGCATTAAGTATTGAATCTGCCAATATTTCAATAGCCAAAGCAAACAGAATTGGTGACATGGGACCATCAATTAATATTGTAATATATTCTATTTATACAAGCCCAACCTGGCACATGTTAGTTATCATAATTTTAAACTTAGTTTGAACATAGAACAATAGACATGGAAAGGGGACAAAAACATTGAGCCGGTTTATTCTCACCCCTAGATTAATGCATAGCTTTATTTATTTATAAATAAATAATGCATAGCCTATAATATAAAATAATTATAGTCTGCCAAATTGTATTGTTCTGACTATTCTAGGATCATCAGTGCACAAGTGAGTACAGCAGCACACAGGAAAGCCCTATACATACAAAGGGAGAAAAAATTCTACATTCAACCCAAGTGCAACATCTCCTGCAGCTATGTACCCCACTTTCAACTATTATAGACCACAGCTTGTGCATCTTACCCTTCATAGAATTGGTAACAAAAGTGATTTAATAGACACTTCTCTTAACTTTTAACATCTACATCTTTCTATATAAATGCTAGGTGTAACATTTTCAGGCAGGACCATACTGACAACAAACATAGAGAAGCTATACTTCAAATAAATATTTATTCCAATCAAAGCTTTGATTCCAAAAGTCACAGCATCAGTAGCTGCTCCCTAAGTAAATTATTAAAAATTAAAAAATACAGAAATATTTTGCAAAATAGGTGTAACATTTTCAGGCAGGACCATACTGACAACAAACATAGAGAAGCTATACTTCAAATAAATATTTATTCCAATCAAAGCTTTGATTCCAAAAGTCACAGCATCAGTAGCTGCTCCCTAAGTAAATTATTAAAAATTAAAAAATACAGAAATATTTTGCAAAAATTACAGAGAAAGTTGCAGTTTTCAGTACCTAACCCCACTGCACATTAGAAGTTTGTTATATCATATTGCTGCAGCTTGCATTACTCACAACGGTTACTAGACATGTATGCTGCCATGGGTAACTTCTTTCATTCTGTACTTTCCTTAAATAAATCCATTGCAGACTCAGCTTTAATCAGTACCTCTTCAAGACCTCCAATATCACAAGCAGTGGAAGGCGTGCATAGTTGGCATGCTATGCTAAACACATTACACTGGAAATTTAATCACCAATGCACATTTTGCTGAAAAGTAAACATACACATTTTTACTGAATTGCATCCCTCTCCCCACCCAAAAAATAAATAGGTAATTTAGCAGAAACATTTAATTCCAAAACCTCTTCAAAGTTAGGAACATAAACTATGGCAAACTGTTACAAGAGCACTGCCTTCATAAAAATGGTCATAAATAAATGTACTGACATTTCATAAGCATGGAAACAGTTAAATTCAACATTTTAAACAACCAAGTCATTTAAACCTCTCATGTATTTAAATTAACAGTTAGGATGAACAATTAACAGCAGGGAAACTCAGCCACATAGAACAAAACATTGTAGTCACTGCCTTATCCATGTTAACGTGGACACTTTCACCTTTTCTTATACCTACTGGTCGATTTTGTTTGTCACTGAAAAGTTCTTTGCCTGCATATTTTAAGTCAGGATTCATATAAAACTAACAGCCTGGAGGATGAAACCAGGCACAGAATAAATCGAGTAATGACTTATCCTGGCTTTTCAATACAATATATAGCAACATTTTGCTAAACTGGTGCTATTCTTTGTTAGATTTATTTGAATATGCAAGTAATTATAGAATTTTTAGTCAAAATACATTGGCAAATTATTAAATAATGTGGATTTTTGTGCATAAAGCAAAAGAAAATTGTGGAAAATTTGTATTTGCAATTTTCAAGCAGCTACAAATTCCCACATTAATTTCTTTGATCTCAGCAATATATAGTGTCTGCAAACAGTTTCATATCTGAAAGTGATTAGAAAATCAATTAAGAGAAGTGAAAATAAGGCTAAACCAACCACATTATCCTATCTAGTAAGCAACAATCTAGACTGGACAAGAAAACACAATCACAGTCTTCTTGTTATGCAAAAAGAATTAATTATTTCCACAAGAGGATGACAGATCTTTTGATCCCCAAGGAGGATGACAGATCTTATGGTCCCCAAGCACAACTGATGAACCAACCATATTCCTAAATGAAGAGAAGACAAACCTATTCTTTGTTTACACACCTCTGTCTTCTCATTTCAGATGTTTCTGTGGAGTATATTCTTTACTCCGCACTGAAACAATTATTGCAGATTCTTAAATAACAGAATTTATATTCTTCGCCCTAAGTTGGAGATAACAGGAAGCTGACTAGAACATAGTGTTCATTACTGATCCTGCATTTTTGAAGATAGCAATGCTCCCAAAACAGAAAGGTTAGCATTTGTCATATGTAAAGCAAGAAATGATTCACAGAAAAACCCACATATCATGGGTTGAGATGGCTTATATAAACAAATTACAAACTTCCACTAACTGTGTACCTGTTCACCAACCTTGATTCTTGGCATGCCTATACCACACAGTAAAACTTTTTCATTCAGCTATCTTAGCAAATGGGAATGTTCCTGATAAAGTGTGCCCAAGTCCCTGAATTATAACTATATCAACATTGTCACTGATTTTGCTTATCTAAGGAGGTTATTGTTGATTCCACTTCAGAGGATTATACTGGAATTAGTTACTGGACATTGCTTGGGTCAGTGGTGTTTCATTGTCATGTGACATCTGCCAAGTCCATTGTGCTGCTTTTTATTTTACACATCATTTCTTTGCTGCCTTGTTGGAATTGGGTGGTGGACATGAGAGGTGATAAAAAAAAAAAAAAAAAGTTTTAAGTGGCAAGGACTGTACTAGAAAATTAGGGATTTTCTTGGACAGTTCTTATTGGCTAGTATTGCTGAAGCGCTACTCAATGCAGCAGTTAGTGTAACATGACAAGGACAGGATGCTGTATCAAGCCCACTCAAATAGCTTAGAAAATAACACTAAATATAATAAAATTTATCAGAAAGACATCTAAAACCTGGAAAATGTGTAGTAGCAGCAGAAAATAGCAGGCAGATGAGTGATGTTTTACATTTGCAAACTTAATAGATAGCTGCACTATGCTGAAATGAAAGCCTTTTCTTTGCAATGTGAGCACACACTAAAATAGTGCACAATGCAGATTAATAGCCATAGTATGTTGACACTTCATCTCTTGCTCTGTATTGCAGTGACCTTCAGGATAGCAGTAACTTGAATCAGCTCTGCAATCTGAGTTATTACAGGAAGAGTGTAGCTGGAAATAAGCCAAAGTATCTCGATGTGAGAGACATGTGGTGGCTGGGAAACTTAAAAGGCTGCATGTGTATTTTGGGCTGGGGGTAAATATGGAATGAGGGGTTCATGGAAAACAACTGGGATTCTTACCAAGTGGCAAACAGCAAAGCCTGAAAGCGTACAAGCAAGGGTAGAAATGTACCATACAGGCATAAATAAAGCAAAAACAGATTGTGTGATACAACCTAAACAAATTGGCAGATGCAGCTAGGTAATACTAGGCAATATAATTTGCAAGGTAAAAACAGAGACAGACATGTAAAGTATAATTACAGACAGACAACTAGCAAGTCTACATTACATATGAATTTGCACTAGGTTCTTCTGGACACGGCTAAAAAGGTGTTTGGAGAAACCCACCTACCTGATTAACAAGTGAAAAATAAATAAAACAGAACAGCAACAATGAAACCTGTCCAATTTACATTTCATGAGCTTAAAACAAAATTCATGAACATATTTTCCTTTTTAATTACTGTTGAACAATAATCTGTACAATGCATCTCACGTTACCAATACATTGTTCCAAGTCTGTCTCTAAAAATTCAGAATAAAAAAATGCATTTTCAGCCTAATTACACTAGAAATTACTTCACATTAGCAGGCTGATGTGTCAGAATACTGATAAGACTACTGAACTCTAACGAAAGTGCACTGATGTTAGAGTATAATCATAAATGCAGATGACTATGTCCTGATTATAAAAACACAGTAGCAGCTCAGAACATGCTGTACATCAACATGGAGGAAGCAGACATGTCTTTTGTTTCTTTGCTACTCCAGAATGCACCAGGCTGACTGTACAAACAGCCTTTAAAATCTTGATCCCCACTTCACTATAAAACAAATCTATGTAAAGAAACTCATTATACAGTATGGTTATTTGATCACTCTTTTCTATAGTCTTGCAACTGTGGACTTGGTATATTTAAGTAAAGGTTGCAGGGGGACTTGTTCCTCTGCAAAAATATATATTTTTATTATTTTGTCAGGTTGAGGCTTCAACTAATGTATGCCAACCCTAACCCTGCACCTTGCCTTAGAAAACCCCTTTCACACACTATTCAGAAAATTATGTGTGAATGAGTAGCCACCATTTTTCATAGTTTCATAGGTAGGCAGTAGATTATCGGCCCAATGGCCTAAGTAAGCCTAGCCAACAAAGTTCCCTGCCTTACGCCACCCAAGAAAGTTAATTTCCTGTGCCCCTGTTGAGCAGACCCACAGAAGTGATCCCCGGGGTGTAGTTCTTATTTCCCATCCACTAATCAAGATTTTTCTTGAAGAGTGCTAATGAGGAACTTTGCTTGACATAGATGGGTAGCTGGTTCCAGAGTATAGGAAGTCTCTGGGACAGGAATCTATCCCTCCAGCATATCCTGTTTATAGTGGTGACAAGGTTTAGGTCCCTAGAGCATGTAGCTTGGATGGACTGGGATTTCTTTAGGTGTAGCTTGTCCAACAGCTCTAGGTTTAACATAGCTTTATATGTTAGGCAGAGATCTCTTCGGAGTAGGCGATATGCTACAAAGTAAAGCTGGAGTTTTTTGAGATGGTCAGTGTAGGGCATCTGTTTGAGGCCAGTAATCCTCTTTGTGAAGGACTTCTGTGACTTCCAGGTACATTCCAAAAGGGGTGTTGTACTCTATAATGGGTCTAATGCGTACCAAGTAGAGGGGAACAATGACCTCTTTTTTCCTGGATGAGAACCCTTTTGTGATGAGGTGTGCCTCATAGAAGGATTTCCTGACTACTGTGATGATGTGATCAAAGGAGAGACTACTGTCCACTTGGGTCCCAAGGTCTCTTATCACACATTCAGCACTAAGTAGACTGCCGTTTATGTGGTAGTTCATGGGTGCAGAGTTTTTACCAAAGGGGATGACAATGCACTTTTTGGCACAGAGCTTGAGGCCATGCCTCTGACACCAGGCATCTGTCTCAGTGAGGCCCTTCTGTAGGATGTCCACATCATTGGGGACTCGACTATGGCTCCTAGTTTGCAGTCATCTGTGAACTTCATTAGCCAGAGGCATTCTGTGTTAGCCTGTCCTTCAGAGCAGTAGATACCAAACAGGAGAGGTCCCTAGACTGAACCCTGTGGTACTCCACTTGTCACTGGTTTGAGATCAGATTTGGAGTCTGCAGCTTTTACAGTGTGGGCTCTGTCAGTGAGCCAGTTGGCAACCTATCTTGTGATGTAGGGATTTATACCTAGTTTAGTGAGTTTGGCTATAATTCCAGAAGGGAGGATGGTGTTGAAAGCCTTGGCGAGGTCAAGATAGGCTGTGTGAACCACCTTACCCTCATCTACGGCTTTGGTGACTGCCTCAAAGAAGTCGATCAGGTTCAGAAGGCATGATCTGCCTTTCACAAACTCAAACTGGGTGGGGTCCAGAGTTTGGAGGTTACCAATGTCTCTGTTTATGAATTCCATTATGATACGTTCCATGGCCTTGCAGACCAGGCTCATCAGGCTAATAGGGCAATAGTTCCCAGGATCAGTGGTGGCTCCCCCTTTGTGGAATGGGATAACTGTTGCTGTGGGCCATTCAGTGGGCACAAAGCCTGACATGAGACTATGACTGAACATGGTGCTTAGGTGGGGAGCCAGTTTGTTCTGAAGTTCATGTAAAACACAGCCTGGGATGCTGTCCAGTTCCATGGATGCTGTGTTTTTGGTTTTAGAGAGTGCTGCTTTTACCTGCATAGATGTGATTACAGGGACTCTGCATTCTTCCTGTATAGATATGGGTCCTTTAGGGGGTGAGAGGGAGGGTAAAGTTAGCACTGAACCTATCTGCCAGGATGTCGGCAATATCAATTGGTTCTGTAATTTTCGTGTCATTGTGCTGTAACTCAGAGCAGATCTGGGTGTTGCCATTTAGATTCTTGACATAGCTATAGAATGCTTTGTGGTTGCCCTTAGAATCAGTGGTGATTTTGTTTTCATAGCTAGCTTTGGAGGTTCTTATAGGGGATCTCAGCTTCTTACTGAGGCTGACCAGGGAGCTCCTCCACTCATGCGAATTTACTCTCTTTTGCAATAATTTCTTCCTTCTATTGTAGAGTTTGTTTATGGCAGGGGACCACCAGATTGGCTTCCTTTTTTTGGAGGATAGCATCTTGGTTCTGTTTGGGATAGCACGATCCATGCACTTTTGTAAGTGCTTATAGAGTGCATTTGTGTAGGATTCTGCAGTCGTAACTGTATTGTCCATCTGCATGGGTGTCATGAAGTTCGCCACTTCTGCCTTAAGAAGCATGAAGTTGGCTTTGGAGAAATTTTTTACCATGGTTTCCTTAATGGTGGGTGGGGGCGGGATGTGGATATCTAGGGTGATTAGCTTATGGTCGGATCTGACCAATGAGGAGTTGACTTCAGGTGTGGAACACTGGTCACTCATGTTGGTAATGACTAGGTCTAGGATACTGTTGCCCCTGGTGGGGGTGTGGATAAGTTGATCCAGGGCACTGGAATTTATGAATTCCAGAATGCACAGAGCTTGAGTTTAATCAAATTGCAATGGGAAAATGTTTCCACTTGCAATTTTTTTTTCAATTTTGTGATTTTTTTTTCCCATTACGCTGATCCTCAAAATGCTGGCATTAGTCACATGCAAGCAGATGACTGGGTATTTTGATAAATTAGCAAATGCATATATCAACCTAAATACATATCAAACTTCAAAATACCACAAAAAGAACTAACTATACAAAATCTAGACCTCAGAAAATAGTCACTCACAAAGTATTCAGTATCTAACAAAACAAATAATGTAGAAACCAAACACAACACGTAGTATTACGGGGAAGATGCCGCTCATGCTCCCCAGTCTTATGCACAGCATCTCCATGACTGCACAAATACAGATGTACATAAGCATTGTCGCGGCATACTTATCAAAATGACAATATATCATAAACATCAGGAAAAATAAATATACTCGGTAAATAGATATATCCTCCTAAAAATACTACAAACAAAACAAACTATTTGACCAAAACTTACAAGAAAATATGCAGCTGATATTCCCGACATTCGTTTCTTTAATTTGAAAAAAAAAACTGCCTATATTCTTCCTGTTCAATGCCTTGCAAACATATTAATATGGATTAATGTCATATATATACACACACACAGACAGATAGATAGATAGATACAGAGATATGGATATGTGTAAATAGAATGTGTGTGTTTGTGTGTGTGTATACCCACACATATATATTAATCCACAGTTATGACCTAAGTACATATTTAAACATTTACTGCTGTAGCAATTTTGCACAAAAGAATGTGACAAAATCTAAATAAAAAAAAAAAAAAACGTTTGAAATTGTTACAGCAGCTGCATAATAAAATTATATCCATTTATATGACTAGGCATTTAAGTAAATGCACCCTATCCTGAACTTTTAATTTACTAAATTTGAGGAACACCCACTGAGAGTGGAAAGTAAATTTTTATACAGAGCAAGTTTTCATTTTAGTTTTATCAAAGCTTTGTGATTTTCTATATTTAGGGTGTAGAGAGGCAAAGCCCTCCATATTGCCTGGCTGCAGGGTGCATAGTCTCTCACCAAACTAACTTCAAAGAACAGACATTCACACTACTGCTTCATAAGCTAAGCACTTCTATAATTTATAAATAACAGTATCACATTATTTTGGGTCTATATTATAAGATCAACGGTTGAAAATATCGAACACCATTTGATCAACACCATATGGTCGATGTCTTCAAACATCGAACTTATAAAAACAACAACAAAAAAAGAAAAAAGTACCCTAACGGTTTTAAGCAGAGTCGATAGGCCCCCCTGCACCCCTCACACACCCCCGCTACTTAAATATACCAACTCCAAGATTGCACTACATTGCAGTAAACGGAAATCTCTCCTTACAGAGATTTCTGTTTGCACGTTCAATGTTCTCCACTTTCGCTATTCTCGTGTTGACAATATCCGCTTAAATATTGTTGGCTTTCGAGAATATAATATAGACCCCATTATTTTGACAGTATGTTCTGCTGAGAAAGGTCATTTTACTGTTTGCACTTTGTCCAGAGTTTTGTAATCTAAGTTGTTGATACTTACGCACCTCATTTTATTACTAACCAGGCATATAAGGTATCACATGGTATGGCTAGCCACCCAGTAGTTTGAACCTTGGCTCTAATTGACTGTCACTGTTGAACTGATACCCTGACCCCATTTGCAAAAATGGGAAAAGGTTGCAGATTTCTCACAGGAGTAAGATAAGTCTGCTGTAACTAGCTGACCACAGTAGTGCTCATCGGCCATGGCAGGGAAATTTCCCGTTCCCTCAAGGTACTGTGATGTTGGAGTTACTTATTCAGGTAAAAGGGTACATGGATTAAGCTATGTGCAGTGTGTGTGTGGGGCAGGGATATTAGCTATGCACAGAAATGTGGAGTTTGATCTTTACTTATTTTGCACAGATACAGTTAGAATTCTACTTCTTTGGTGCAGAAGTGGAAGTTGACAAATGGTCACCACATCAATGTCTTAAGTCTTGCCTAAAATGTTCTACAAAATAAGGAAACAGAAGACTAAAAATTCATGATCATTGTTATAGTCCCTTCATAATTATACATTTACACTCTAATTAGGGTCAAACTTGTTTTGTAAACTTAACAAGAAATGTAATCTGTTAACATTATATTTATTTGATGTCAGGAGATGACAACAAGACTATCTTGTATGCACTGAAAAGGCGTTAACTATTCTACATTCCAACATACCTCTCAACCATTCAGATTTTTGCCTCATATGTTTGGCCTGTTCCTCACAAAATTTGTAGTCTTCTGGCAAATCACTGAGGATTAAAGTCACAAAATAATGACATACTTTTGAATTTCAGATGTCATATCTTTTAGAAAATGTGTGCTAACACAAACCCTATTATTCTAGAAACTTTCTAAGTTTTCAAGAGCAGTATTTAAAATCTGTCCCTATTTTTGGGCCTTTGTCCTCCCATTATTTTATGCTATCTCCATATTTCTTGGTTTAAACGGTTAAGAGGTATACCTTCAATACCTAAATTTCCCCCTTACCCCTTTTTCCATCTATCTCATTTCCTCTTGTATATCCACAGGGATTTCAGGTCCACCACCCATTCATGAAGTGTATTCCATGGCTCTGCAATTCTTCCAATGGAGATCTAGTTTCAAAGATTCAGGAAGTAGTCAGTCCCTACAATCTGCTGTGTGTTACCTCCTCTACTCTGTCATAAGAATTGACAATAATACTTTTACATCTCCCTAACATGAATTTTTGCAGCTATACAATGATATCCCCTGTCTTTTTATAGCCATGGGTGAGGAGAGGTTTAGCCTCTAATATTTCTGGTCATTTCCCCACCTCCTTGTCCCATGTATCCTTCTGATATCCTTCTTCTGGCCTCATTCCAAGAACCCAATACCCTTTCTTTGTATGGACTAGATAGACAGATCTATACAAGTCATTTGGGTCTTATGTTCTGCAAAGTCCAGTTCCCTCTTCTCCTCCTCCTTATCATGGCTGTTCTCATCTGGCCTCTGCTTTGCCCTATCATCCTCTAATCACAGCATCCTTTTCTTGCTTTTCTCTATAAATAGGAAGTGAAGCACTGATTCAATGTCCTCTGCTTTTTGCAGTCTTCCATGATGATCTTCTCATCTTTGGTCAGCCTGCCCTGGCCTTTCCCTTACTTCACTTTGTCATTCATTTTCCATCTTGAACCCTTCCACCAAATCCCTTTTAGACTGTACCTTGTTCATGTCACCTCCACTTTTATCTTTTTGTTTGCTGCCTTACAGTATATGCCTCTTCATCCCCACCACATTCCAACTTTTTTATGCAATGTATTTTACCAAAATCACTAGCCTTGTTTTCTTGGGTAGCCATACTGGCCCTTTCCTCCTTTGGCTTTTTTTGCTACATCATTGGATGCTAGTCTGTAGCCCTAAGTACTGCATTCCTAAACTATTTTCATGTCTTATTTATTGTAACCCATCTTCAACCAGGTCATCATAATCCACACTGCTGAAACCTCATGCCATCATCTGCATGTTCTTTCCCTACCTCAGACTCACACACTGACATGATTACTGGTGACTGGGTAATGGCACATTCATCTAAATACTGCAGACCTCTATACCTTTGTTAAGACACCATCCAGAATGCTGTCCTTTCTAATCTACTCCCACACCAGTTGGTTGGAACTCCCCTATGCCAATGCATCAAAGACTAATTTCAAATCGAGGATGTTCTCACTCCATATAAAGTCAGGCACATTCTCATATGGCCTGAGTGAAAATGTAGATAAATTACTGCCACTGGTAGTGATCCTTTCACATAAAACAGCGAAAATATAAATACATTACTCCCACTGGTAGTGAATCTTTCACATAAAACAGCGAAAATGTAGATAAATTACTGCCACTGCTAGAGATCCTTTCACATAAAACAGTGAAAATATGTGAACTACTCCATCACCATTACAGAGTTGTGTGATTCTGTGGATGAGACAGTCGGCATCCAATACATATTATGGGATTTTGATGTGGTTGATATTAAATCTATCAAAATGGATTTGCCTACACTTAACCTTAAGGGCCTCAATCTCCACCGGAGTCAGATTCTCTGCTGCCAGCTTGTCTCTCTTATCCATCATAGAACTGGTAACAAAAGTGATTTAATAGACACTTCCCTTAACTTTTAACATCTACATCTTTGTATATAACTGCCAGATCTAACATTTTCAGGCTGGACAATACTGACAGCAAACAAGGAGAAGCTATACTTCTAATAAATGTTTATTCCAATCAAAACTTTAATTCCAAAAAATCACAGCATCAGTGGCTGTCTCTCTAAGAAATTTATTAAAAATTAAAAAATGCAGACACATTTTGCAAAAATGACAGTGAAAATTGTGGACTTCAGTTCCTAACCCCGCTGTACATTAGTAGTTTGTTATATCATATTGCTGCAGCTTGCATTATTTACAATGGTTACTAGACATGTATGCTGCCATGGGTAACTTCTTTCATTTTGAATTTTCCTTAAATAAATCCCTTGCGGACTCCGCTTTAATCATTACCTCTTTAAGACCTCTAATATCACAAGCAGTGGAAGGCATACATAGTTGATATTTTTGGTATGCTATGCTAAACACATTACAGTGGAAACCTAAACATCAGGAGCCATTTTGCTGAAAAGTAAACGTACAGATCTTTTTATTGAATTGCATCCCTCTCCCCAACCCAAAAAAATAAATAATTTAGCAGAAACATTTAATTCCAAAATTCTTTCAAAGCTAGGAGCATAAATTATGGCAAAATGTTATAAGAGCACTGCCTTCAAAAAAAGGTCATAAATAAATGTACTGACACTTCATAAGCATGGAGACAGTTAAATTCAACATTTTAAACAACCGAGTCATTTAAACCTCTCATGCATTTAAATTAACAGTTAGGATGAACAATTAACAGCAGGGAAACTCAGCCACATAGAACAAAACATTGCAGTCACTGCCTTATCCATGTTAACGTGGACACTTTCACCTTTTCTTATACCTACTGGTCAATTTTGTTTGTCACTGAAAAGTTCTTTGCCTGCATATTTTAAGTCAGGATTCACATAAAGCTAACACAGCCTGGAGGATGATACCAGGCACAGAATACATCGAGTAATGACTTATCCTGGCTTTTCAATACAATATATAGCAACATTTTGCTAAACTGTTGCTATCCTTTGTTAGATTTATTTGAATATGCAAGTAATTATAGAATTTTTAGTCAAAATACATTGGCAAATTATTAAAAAAAATGTGGATATTTTGTGCATAAAACAAAAGAAAATTGTGGAAAATTTGTATTTGCAATTTTCAACCAGCTACAAATCCCCACATTAATTTCTTTGATCTCAGCAATATATAGTGTCTGCAAACAGTTTCATATCTGAAAGTGATTAAAAAATCAATTAAGAGAAGTAAAAATAAGGCTTAACCAACCGCATTATCCTATCTAGTAAGTAAAGATCTAGACCGGATAAGAAAACACAGAGTCTTCTTGTTATGGCAAAATAATTATTTCCACAAGAGGATGACAGATCTTTTGATCCCCAAGGAGGATGACAGATCTTATGGTCCCCAAGCACAACTGATGAACCAACCATATTCCTAAATGAAGAGAAGACAAACCTATTCTTTGTTTACACACCTCTGTCTTCCTTTTCAGATGTTTCTGTGGAGTATATTCTTTACTCCGCACTGAAACAATTATTGCAGATTCTTAAATAACAGAATTTATATTCTTCGCCCTAAGTTGGAGATAACAGGAAGCTGACTAGAACATAGTGTTCATTACTGATCCTGCATTTTTGAAGATAGCAATGCTCCCAAAACAGAAAGGTTAGCATTTGTCATATATAAAGCAAGAAATGATTCACAGAAAAACCCACATATCATGGGTTGAGATGGCTTATATAAACAAATTACAAACTTCCACTAACTGTGTACCTGTTCACCAACCTTGATTCTTGGCATGCCTATACCACACAGTAAAACTTTTTTATTCAGCTATCTTAGCAAATGGGAATGTTCCTGATAAAGTGTGCCCAAGTCCCTGAATTATAACTTTATCAGCATTGTCACTGCTCATCTAAGGTGGTTATTGCTGATTCCACTTCAGGGGATTATACTGGAATTACTTACTGGACATTGCTGGGGTCAGGAGTGTTTCATTGTCATGTGACATCTGCCAAGTCCATTGTGCTGCTTGTTGGAATGGGGTGGTGGACACAAGAGGTGACAAAAAATGTTTAAGTGGCAAGGACTGTACTAGAAAGTTAAGGAATTTTTTGGACAGTTCTTATTGGTTAATACTGCTGAAGCGCTAGTCAATGCAGCAGTTATTGTAACATGACAAGGACAGGATGCTGTATCAAGCCCACTCAAATAGCTTAGAAAATAACACTAAATATAATAAAATTGATCAGAAATACATCTAAAACCTGGAAAATGTGTAGTAGCAGCAGAAAATAGCAGGCAGATGAGTGATGTTTTACATTTGCAAACAAAGCGAACTCAATAGATGGCTGCACTATGTTGAAATGAAAGCATTTTCTTTGCAATGTGAGCGCACACTAAAATAGTGCACAATGCAGATTAATAGCCATAGTATGTTGACACTTCATCTCTTGCTCTGTATTGCAGTGACCTTCAGGATATCAGTAACTTCAATCAGCTCTGCAATCTGAGTTATTACAGGAAGAGTGTAGCTGGAAATAAGCCAAAGTATCTTGATGTGAGAGACAAGTGGCTGGGAAACTTAAAAGGCTGCATGTGTATTTTGGGGTGGGGGTAAACATGGAATGAGGGGATCATGGAAAACAACTGGGATTCTTACTGAGTGGCAAACAGCAAAGCCTGAAAGCATACAAGCAAGGGTAGAAATGTACTGTACAGGCATAAATAAAGCAAAAACAGATTGTGTGATACAACCTAAACAAATTGGCAGATGCAGCTAGGTAATACTAGGCAATATAATTTGCAAGGTAAAAACAGAGACAGACATGTAAAGTATAATTACAGACAGACAACTAGCAAGTCTACATTACATATGAATTTGCACTAGGTTCTTCTGGACACGGCTAAAAAGGTGTTCGGAGAAGCCCACCTACCTGATTAACAAGTGAAAAATAAATAGAACAGCTACAATGAAACCTGTCCAATTTACATTTCATGAGCTTAAAATAAAATTTATGAACATATTTTCTCTTTTTAATTAGTGTTGAACAATAATCTGTATAATGTATCTCATGGTACTAGTACACTGTTCCAAGTCTGTTTCTAAAACTTCAGAAAAAAATGCATTTTCAGCCTAATTACACTAGAAACTACTTCACATTAGCAGGATGGTGTGTCACAATACTGATATGACTACTGAACTCTAACGAAAGTACACTGATGTTAGAGTATAATCATAAATGCAGATGACTATGTCCTGATTAAACACTGTAGTAGCTCAGAACATACTGTATATCAACATGAAGGAAGCAGACATGTCTTTTGTTTCTTTCCTACTCCAGAATGCACCAGGCTGACTGTACAAACAGCCTTTAAAATCTTGATCCCCACTTCACTATAAAACAAATCTATGTAAAGAAACTCATTATACAGTATGGTTATTTGATCACTCTTTCTATAGCCTTGCAACTGTGGACTTGGTATATTAAAGTAAAGGGTGCAGGGGGACTTGTTCCTCTGCAAAAATATATATTTTTATTATTTTGTCAGGTTGCGGCTTCAAGCTTTTTCCTCATATGACGTAGCACTGACTATAGATACAGATATAGATATAAATGGGTTGGGTATAGTTATGACTGTAGATGCAGCATTGTATTTTAGTCTATCACTTTTATTAACTGGTCTTTCAACTGCTGCTTTGTTACAGCTTTAACTATGAAGCACTTTTTCATCATTTTAGCTTAGTGACTGTGCCAGTTTGATAGAGGACTAAATAGTTAAAGAGCTGTGGTACAGCTTTTGCATGCGTATTTTAAGTTTACACTTGCCTCTGTTTGTTGATGCACATGCCTGTGCCTTCTTGCATTAAAAACATTAGTGCAGGACTGGTAATAGCTAATTTGAATACAGCAATGACTTGGATTATTCCAGGTAGAATTCCAAATATGCAATCAATTTGCATATTTTGAATTTATGATCATACCGCTACATACAGTTACATTAGAGAATTATGTTATACTGTTTGAAGCTGTTAATTAAAATGTTTCTTTCATTAAACTGTATGAACATTATTATATTGTGCAGCAGTTTTTTGAAGAACTTCTCATGTTTACTAAATCTTGGACATTTATAATTGTTCAGCCTATGTTTGCATAGGTCTATTTCAATAAGCAGTTTGTATAAATGTTTTTTTTTCTGAAATCATTTTTCATTTCATTAATTTTCTTTGTCGTGCATACATTTTGTGTAATGCTTAAGCACTTAGAAATCTGACTAACAATATTGTGATTTACCAGGACTTTGAAATCTGTTTGCACAGACATCACATCCCATATCTGGAAATTTACCTAGGGGATCTTTCGTTAAAAGACCACCCTTACAAGACCTATTATTATGTATACAGATTCACTTTTTTCTGTGCAAATTTATAAATCTCTAAATCCTAATTAGTAGAGTTTATTCTAGACATCCCTTTTGACTACCTGTATCTTTTTTTCATTTATCATCTGTTTTAGACCAGTTTTTCAGGTAGAGACGTTACTACTTTTGCATTTATTCATTTTTCAGTGTGTATGTTTATTCTATTCAAAGATGTGGAGTAATTACAGCAAATCCTGGCAATACACAAGAGTAATGCAAGAAGCGATCCATTACATATAACATGCTACCTCCTTGGATGCTAGTCTGTAGCCCTAAGTACTGCATTCCTAATCTATTTTCAGGTCATGCTTATTGTAACTCATCTTCAACCATGTACAACAGGTCATCATAATCCACACTGCTGAAACCTCATGCCATCATCTGCATGTTCTTTCCCTTCCTCTACCTCAAACCCACACACTGACATGATTACTGGTGACTGGGTAATGGCACATTCATCTAAACACTGCAGACGTCTCCACCTTGGTTAAGATACTATCCAGAATACTGTCTTTTGTAATCCACTCCCACACCAGTTGGTTGGAATGACCGAAGAGCCACCACAACTCCCCTATGCCAATGCATCGAAGACTAATTTATTTTTTTTTTTTTAAAACAGGTTTATTGTTTTAACATACAAGAGAAATATCATAACAATTTTATACAAGTAATTAAAAATAGATATAATTATAACATTCAACAAAACAACTAAAGTATTTACAAAGACATCCACTACAATCAGATCAATTAATTAAACTAAAATACCATGCTATTGAAATTAGGATTTTTTTAACAAATTTTGCAAATTATCCCATACAATATAATAAGATGTTTTTCTAGTTGTTCTTGACCTAACTGTGTTTATTTCCATATGGCACACTATATTCATAACATTTTTAAATTCATTGAACCAAGGAGGTGTATCTGAAATCCAATTTCTGGTTATTATTTTCCTAGCCACTGCTAGAATAGACCATAACAAGGGAAGCTTAACCTTTTTAACACTTTGAGGTACAGGTGTGTTGAATAATATAAGAGATTTAGAAATAATGAAATTATCTGTAAAAAGAGCCTGCAAAAATTCATTAATTGACTTCCAGTATTCTTTCAGTTTTATACAGTCATAAAACATATGAGCCCAGTCAGCATTAATTTCTACATTACATCTCTTACATAGATTATCTTTATTATTTATTTTATTCATCATCAAATGTGTATAAAAAGATCTATGTAAAAATTTCCATGTATAAAGTCTCCAGACAATGGAAGACGTAGTTCTATAGGCAGATTCCAATATATATTGTTTATCTTGTTGATTTGGTGGGTCCCCATTAATAGAAGTGAAATAATTCCAGTATGTATCTACACTGTAAAAAGTTTCTTGTCTGATAATTTTATGCATGTATGAAAGTTTACCTTTATCAGAAACTTTATGTTGTAAATTTAATATCAAGTAATCAATCAGTGTTGGAATAGATTCTTTAACTGTTATAGACATTAGATCTATTTTATTAATGAGATGTTGTCTAAAGGTCTGAACCTCTAACCAGCAAGTTTCTCTTAGAGCAAATTCTTGTTTTAAGAAATCTAGATTTGTAACTTTATTATCAGATATCAACTGATACCAGTACTTTAGATCATTATCTATAGCTAAATGAGTTCCTTCAGAAGTAGATGACAAAAGCATACCCTGAGTATACATTATAGGGAATATAATAAAATTCCATTCCCTATACTTAGAGTGCATGAATATAAAGTTACGATAGCTAATAATAATATTTAATGGGTAACAAACCATATGTTTAGGTGTAATAGGTGAAGTACAAAATTCCTTTAGTAACCATAACATGGAGTTATTTACAATCATATTTTTATGTGTTAAGGAGATTTTCATGAAGTGCATACTAATTAGCTCCCAATAATCTTTCCATTTTGACATATGACTGATCTATTAATAAAGTAATAACTTTTACAATAGAAGAGATAGTATATAAATTAAAGTCTGGAAAAGAAATACCCCTTGAGACCAGCTATTAGTATGTTTCTTTAATGCAATCCTAGGTCTATTAGGTGCCCATAGGAAATTTAACATTAGTGTATTCAGTTTCTTGATAATTATTTTTGTAGGTGGAAGTATTATTGATTGTATTAAGTATAAAATCTTGGGGAATATTATCATTTTAATAATTGTAAGTCTCTCCTCCATAGTAAAAACATATTATTCCAGGTATTAAAAAGATTTTGTATATTAAGAAAACAGGTATTATAATTATTATATATAATAGATTTAATATCTTTAGATAGTATTATACCTAAATAAGTTATCTGACCTGAATTGGGTACATATTTAGTAAAATCACTAATGAGAATATTTTTCGTGTATATATAGGTAGTATTTTAGTTTTTCTTCATTGAATATTAAACCAGAAATACTTTTAAAATTCATCATTTTATCAAATAGAGACTGCATAGAAGAATTAGATCCTGCTGATGTAATTAGAACATCATCTGCAAAAGTTGAATTTTGGATGTTGTATTTTCATCTATTTCAAAACCCTCTATGTCAGTACTGTTTCTGATCAAATTAGCCCAAGGCTCCATTACTAAAGTGAATAATAGTGGAGAAAGTGGACATCTTTGTTTTGTACCTTTAAAAATGGGTATTTTTTGTGAAACATATGTTCCTACCTTAATATAAGCCAATGTTCCTTTGTATAAATGCTCAATTAGATTTACAAATGCATCTGAGAAGTTTGTGCACTTCAGTAAGGTAAACAGATAGTCCCAACTTACTGAATCAAATGCTGAACTTATATCAAGACTAATAAGTGTTAAATCTTTCTTTTTCCTATTTGCAAAATCAATTAATGTTAAAGTTTTTCTTATATTATCAAAAGTATTTCTATTTACAATGAAGCCTGTCTGATCTATATCTATAATGCCGGGATGATTGTCTTCAATCTATCAGCAAAAATACTCATAAACATTTTATAATCAACATTAAGTAATGAGATGGGCCGATATGAAGTACATCTAGTTGGATCTTTATTAGGTTTTAAAATTGGCGAAATAAATGTATATTGCCAAGATGGGGGGGGGTTATTAACTCAGTTTGGGCCAAAATAAAAACCTTATGTATTAATGAATATGTACTTTTAGAAAGGATTTTATATATCTCTGGTATAATACCATCATTACCCGGTGCTTTGTTTGATTTAAGCTTATTTATTTGTGTAATAACCTCTGTATATGAAATACTTTTGTCCAATAGTTTAATCTGTTGTTTATTAAGCTTTTTATTCATGTTTGTGGTTATAAACTCCTTTATTTTATCTTTAGGTTCCATGTTAATGTTATTATGGTTAATTTTGTGAAAGTGATTTCTAAATTCATCTAGTATTTCTGGTATACTAGAAACATTCTACTTTTTCCTTAGAGAAAAGATTTCTTTGATATGGTTTTGTTTATTCAACCTTTTTGTTTTATTTTTAAGTCTATGTAAGTATTTGGGGCTTATTGAATAAGACAAAAACTTGTATTTCTCTAAAGTTATTTTAACTTTGAGTTAAAATTTCTTTGTATTTCTCATTTAGTTTGTTTATTTTTTCAATAACTTTCTTGTCCATAATATTTTCTTTATTATTATGTTTATAAGAGTCTAATTTACTTTGAATATCTAACAATTCCTTATCCCAAGATTTCCTTTTATTATTATACCATCTGATACTTTGTCCATATAGATATGATTTTAAGGTATCCCAAACATAGACAATGGAGACTTCAGGAGTATTATTTATGTCTAAAAAATGTTTTACTTCTGAAAGTATATATTCTTTATAGTCTTTTAGTTGAGTTAAGTATGCTGGTATCCTTTTGATCTGAACATTATGAGTATTTTTTATCATGAATTCAAAAACAATTGAATTATGATCAGATATAGGACATAAAATTATTTTGGAATTAATTAAATCTGTTACCATCTGGTTAGAAATAAAGACCCTATCTATTTTTGAATAAGTTTTGTATCTGTTAGAAAAAAAAGGTGTATGGTAATGATTTTGAATCTATCTGATTATTAATATCATTCAAATGATAAGAATTAGCAAAATCATTTAAATGTTTTGCATTAGATGTAATTCTTCTTTTTCCTATAGTGGTAGTATCACTTTCATATAGTATACAATTAAAGTCACCAGCTAAAATAATATCTCCTATAGAGAATGATATGATCTTATCAAGATGATGTTTCACTGTATTAATACCAATTCCAGGTATCCAATATACATTAATTAAAGTGCAAGTCTTCTCATTAATTTGTATTGTAACCATACAAAACATTCCTTTGTCATCCTGATAAGACTTAATGGTTTTAGGAATGGGCATACTTTTATTCCATAAAATAGCCACTCTTCTTTTTTTCTGAGTGTGCTCTGAACTAACCAATACTGTATATTTGCTTGTGGCTAGTTTATCAATATCTTTTTTCAAGAGATGGGTTTCTTGCAGGAAGACTAAGTTGGCCTTATGTAAATTAATGTATCTTATTAGGCTTGCCCTTTTACACGGATTATTCAATCCATTAATGTTTAAAGAAATTCCTTTTAAAGATGTCATTTGGCATTTTTAAAACTTAAGAATCTTATGATCAAAATAACAAATAACAACATAAGTAATGTTACATCTCCTCCTTTAGGTGTACCTTTAAATATAGCTGTATTTATTGAATCTCTTATGGGATTTTGTATAGGATTCAATTTTGTTTGTAGTGACAATGAATGTACAAAATATATTGTGGATGTCAAAACTATATACATATAACAATGAACAAGTGAAAATAATGTAAGGATTAAACCTTGCATCCAGCCTGGAGTTAAAAACTCCAACTTAGAGTAGTATTTACCACTCAAGTTAACCCCCTACCCTAAGCAGCAGTACCTCAGCTACCACCTTATCAATTTAATACTGGTTATATTTAACTTAAATTAACAGCTTTCAATTCAATAATCTAGCAAGACAAGACTACACATTTGATAAAACAGCATCATATAAACTAAAATAAACTTTTTTTTTTTTTTTTTTAAAAACTATTCATACTACTATATACACCTATGTAATATAATACACTTGTATTCAAATAGCATTCAAATAATCTTGATATTAGGAACCAAGAGGAGAGAGAGAAATAAAAGACATGAAAGAGGGAGAGAGAGTGAAAGAAAGAGAGAGAGAGAGAGAAAAAAAAAGGAAGGCATATTTACATATTAATTTATTCAAAGTATGTACAAATAAGTTCTAACATTCATTTAAATCAAAAACATTGGCTAATATGGTTCAGACATTACATATATTAAGATGCATCTATTTTCTGTCATGTAAATGCAGTCAACAGCTTCCAAAAAAAACCCTTGAATTGCTTGTATATGAGCATTTTACTCATACCCATTATTGTCAATAGAATGAAATATTATATTTATAGAAATTGTTATAAATTATACTGCATAGTTATGCAAATTCTCAGAAACACTTGCATTATTGTAAAAAAAAGCCAACTGTATTTTGTATGTCTATACTACTGCTTTAAAATATATCACATGACAATTTCTTCCAGAATAGATTTATAAAGTTATTTTTGCTTGTCAATCAGATGAATGAAATGAGTTATAGTAATGTATATGTTTGGAACATAAGTTTTTAATACAGATTAGTATGCTGCAGTCAAGTAGATTTTTCAAAAACACTTGAATAAATGTTTAATTTTCTATGCCTTCTAAACTAAGACATTTACTTACTACAAGAAACTGCATCATTTAAAATCATTATAACTGACATATTTTATGAATTATAACATAGATATTTAAGTAATTATATAAAATAACTCACATTTAAATGTTAAAGAGTTCATTTTCCTTCACATAGTCGCATTTGCATCAGTTCTACTTCCTGGTAGAGTGTTCTTCCTGAATCTGTGATGTGTCAGTGTGATATCTGGGTCAAAGGTCAAATTGACTGCTTTCAGCTTCTCTGTGAGAATTATGAGAGTTGAGGCTTTTAAAACAACTCGAGGACACTGTTCATGAGGTAGCCCACATCCCAGATTGTCTCCCTTAACATTTTGGTGGGAAACGTGTTAAAAACTAGTGACAAACATTCATTTAGCAGTGTAAATGCATCTAAACATGACAAAACCTTCGCGATGTATTTTACAGGTTATTACAGACTCTATGTAAGTGAAATTAAGCCCAAAGTTATTAATAAGTAATAAAACTCAATATTTTTGTCCCAACTCAATTTTTATGCAAATCTTATTATTTACTGTGTCTATATGATCAAAAGCATTTCTATATATTAATATGAAAAAAAAATAAAGAGAAAGAATAAAGAAAAAGAGAGTAGAAAATAAAAGAGTGTAAAGCAGAAATAAAAAAATGTAAGAGAAAGCTATAAGAAGTATATACAATGGAATATTACTTACTGTTTATATTAATAGAGTTAAAAATAAAACATATTATTTACTATTATTTAGTTCTAATTATTATTAGTTAAAGCATGACAGATTATTTACAAACAAGCATAAGCAGTATAATCAAGAAAGTATAATTAGGAATAGCATTTGAAGAACATATAAACTTTTACAAGGAATAAATATGTTATTATTCCATTTATCATATTTTCATTACTCTTCTCTCCCTGCCCTCCCCCACCCTTTACCCACTACATAATCTAAATAGAATGTCATTGTTTAAACAAAGAAAAGGAGAAAAAAAAGAAAAAAAATGTATCAAATTACTGACCTTACTTCTCTTTTTCAGAAAGAGAAACAAATTGAATAATAGCTTGTTATTAGTTCCTCAGATATTTTGACTGGTTATGAAACAAAACATTTCTTTGCACACAGAGAATAACTTTGATTAAATCTTTTTCAGAATATTTGTGGCTTTCTGGAAATGCAGGAACTATATTTAAAAAGATTAATAATGAAGTAAAATGATGAGAGAAAAAAAGAAAAAAAACATAGAACAAATCATTTGTTCTTTAGTCTCTTCTTCTTCTCTGAAGTCTTCCACGAAGTTTCAGTTGCCAGTCTCTTTAATGAAGGACTAGCCCATTCCATTTCCTCTATTTTATCCAAAATCTTATTTTTTTTGATAAACAGTAAAGCAGAGTCTAAGTCATCAAAAATTTTAGGACCATCAGGAAGGAAGATTTTTAGCTTGGCAGGAAACAGAAGGTATGTTTTAAACTGTGCTTTTTTAAGCTCCCTTATTAGTGGCAGAAAAACTTTTCTTTTAGCTATTACCAAGAAAGAATAGTCATTGTCAAAACGCACAGTTGTCTCATTAATCTTAACAGGAGCTTTAGCCCAAGCAGATTTAAGAACTATCTCTTTATCAAAAGATGATAGAAATCTAACTATAACTGATCTAGGATAGTTTTTGTTAGAGTTAGTATTAGCTATAGATCTATGTACTCTTTCGATACCAAAAGAGAATGCTTCTGGTAAGTCTAAAGTTTTAGGGAGCCATGTTGATAAAAAAGAAGTAATATTGTTACCTTCAATATTTTCTGGCAGTCCAAAAATCCTAATGTTATTGCGCCTAGATCTATTTTCCAGGTCATCCAGCTTTGTTTGTAAATGTGTATATTGTTTCAGCAGAAACTCAATGTTGATTTCCTCTTCTTGGATTCTATTTTCCATGTCATTCACAGCTTCTTCTATGCCTGTCATCTGGATCTTCTGTTGTTGCAGGTCTATATGTAACAAGTCTATTTGTTTTGTAGTTTATTCTATGAAGGTATCAATTTTAGTATCCATTTTATCCATCTTAGCAGTAAGTTGCTGGATTATAGTTATCAGAGACTGAAGTTCTTTCTTGATGCTGGAGTCTTGAGAATTTGTCTTACTGGAACTCATTTCAGACTGATAAACTGACAGGAAAATTTCCAAAGTGATTTCTGACAGGAATATTGTTAAAATTTCCTTTCTTTTTTAGATATAGTTCAAGAACTATATAAAACAAACATATTTAGAAAGAAAATTACTTCAAAAATTAATTTTTTAAGTAATTAATTCCTATCAGTGTAATGAAATTGGTGGAGCTGAAGAAATCTGCTGCTATCCTGTGTTCATCCTTGGCCACGCCCCTCGAAGACTAATTTCTAATCGGAGATGTTCTCACACCATATAAAGTCAGCTGCATTTCCATGTGGGTTAAGTGAAAATGTAGAGAACAGTATAGTTGCACAGATACGGACCATGCATGCAAATGTAGTCAACCCGCAAGTAAGAAACATCATAATAATGGACATGACCTTTCCCACAAAATCTGCAGTGTCTAAGCAATTATAATCTACCAATGAAGTGGTTGGAATGGGTAACAACCAGAAAATTACTGTCACTGGTAGTGATCCTTTCACATAAAACAGCGAAAATGTAGATAAATTACTGCCACTGGTAGTGATCCTTTCACATAAAACAGTGAAAATACGTGAACTACTCTTCATCACCTTCACGAGTTGTGCAATTCTGTGGCTGAGACAGTCGGCATCCAATACATATTATGGGATTTTGAACCCCGGTTAGGGGTAGCCACAGTGGAACTCCGGTCTGCTAATGATTGGCAGTCGATTTTTATGGTGCCGAGTTGCCAGCCCGATGCCCAACCTTCAGCGAAGGCACGCCCATTCACACATGTCTTTCAGAGGCCACTCAACCGAGGGGAGGACATGTAGACTCCACACAGAAGGCACTCCAGCTGAGAATCGAACAGGAGAACCTCTTGCTGTGAAGTGGTTAATATTAAAACTATCAAAATGGATTTGCCTGCATCTAACCTTAAGGGTCTCAATCTCCACCAGAGTCAGATTCTCTGCTGCCAGCTTGTTCCACCCAGGTCTGAATGAATATTTATGAGCTCACCAATTGCACAACTTCATTAATTGTTATAATGATATATAAGGATTACAAGATATTTAGATTCTTTTACACTGATGAAGGCTGGGCTAACCCCTTAGCCAAAACCGGTCTATGTCATGTCATTTCTTGTTTTTCTTGGTTATTAAATTCATATACACAGTTCACAGTTGCTGGCTCTTCTTTATTGTTTGCCTACACCTACCCTTAAGGGCCTCAATCTCCACCGATGTCAGATTCTCTGCTGCCAGGTATAAACATAAAGTCAGTGCTGCTACTGAAAAAGATCCTTTCAGTCATCATCATCATCATCTTCTTTCGGCTGTTCCCATTAGGGGTCGCCACAGTGGATCACCTGTTTCCATTTCTTCCTGTCCTCTGCATCTTGTTCTGTCACACCAACCACCTGCATGTCCTCTCTCACCACATCCATAAACCTTATCTTAGGCCTTCCTCTTTTCCTGTTACCTGGTAGCTTCATCCTTAGCATCTTTTTCCCAATATACTCAATATCCCTCTTCAGCACATGTCCAAACCAACGTAATCTTGCCTCTCTGGCTTTGTCTCCAAACCTTCCAACCTGGGCTGACCCTCTAATATACTTATTCCTAATCCTGTCCACCCTCATCACACCCGTGCAAATCTTAACATCTTTAACTCTGCCACATCCAGCTCAAACTCCTGCCTTTTTGTCAGTGCTACTGTCTCCAACCCATATAACATAGCTGGTCTCACTCCCCTCTTGTAGACCTTCACTTTCACTCTTACAGGTACTCATCTGTCACAAATCACTACTGACACTTTTCTCCACCCACTCCATCCTGCCTGTACTCTCTTCTTCACCTCTTTTCCACACTCACTGTTACTCTGAACTACTGACCTCAAGTATTTAAACTCATCCACCTTCATCACCTCTACTCCTTGCATCCTCACCATTCCTCTATTCTCCCTCTCATTAAAGATTCTTTCAGTAAGCTGCATATTTAACAGGTCATGTGTCCAGTGGTATTTTAGATAGTTTGATATCTTTAACAGACTGTCCTCATCACATTGTGTCCTTTTTTTAGGATAATTATCTTACTGTAGGCCTCAAACATGGCACTAAGCATTCCAAAAAAAAAAAAGTTGCATCTCCACACTACTGCATCTTATTTTGGAATAGGCATGAACTAATCTGAATGGCTGTCAGCCACACAAAATGTCATGCTTTCATAATACCTGCATCTAGGTGGTCTTACTAAATGGCTTGTATCAGTGACCACTTTACTTTGTGCATTGCTGTAGGAACAGCAATGAATGGACATAGTAGGAAAAGATGATTTTGGATGGATTAACATCATAGATGGTGAAGGCTGCAAGGATGAATTGCGTAGTAATAGTAATTTCCTTCATACAAGTTGACATGTTTCTATATGCTGTAGCCCTTGACATCACTTTGCAAGGTTATTACTGCTTCTTTTTCTAGTAAAATATGGCTAATCCTCATATGACAATGTATGATCCACAGAACGTTTGTATCTCCCATGACTTCATTTCTGAAGGGTGATCCACACCACTGTCGTACAGATGGTACCCTTGTTTTTCCCCTTACTGTGATTTCCGTTAGTCACACCACATATACTTTAGCTGCATCTCCTCCTCACTCCCATCTGTCTGTTTTCTACTTCTATTTCCAGTCGGCCTGTACCTCTAGTTCCTAAGCCTGCACATGTGAATTTTGCAGTCACATCTTCTTTTGCCACTTATGCCTATGCCCTGCCTCTGATTAAATACTTGTGTTGTTGATTTCACAGGTATTCTATTGTTTATCTAATTTTGAGTTATCCTTCTGGGATGCAACTTGTTCTTAAATTATTTTTTTCTGACTTAAGCCACATATTATAACTTCAGACATTAAATAAAGAGGAGTTGATAAATGTAAAGAGAAGACAAACATACACGGCTCCCCATTCTACAAATGTACGGTGAAGTTCCTCATAACCCTAATCTGTCAAAAATAGTTAAAACATCTAGGCTTTATTCACTTTCAAAAATATACTTTGGTTTAACAGTACATCTTATATTATATTGCAAACTATAAAAACTATCAAAGAAAACACAAATTTAAATGATATACAATGTTCAGCAAGGCAATCTGAATAACGAGACAACAGTCATGAACAGCTGAAAAGCAACAAACTGAAACTCACTAGAATTCTACCCATTTCTAAGCAGCTGTAGAGCAAACAATCACATGTAAATTGTAAGCCTGCCAACAAGATCTTAATTCAATAAACAAACCTACCTTAACAGTAAAACTTATTAAGCTTAACTTGCTTGAAAGTGAAACAGGTCATGAAAGACTTTGCTAATCAAAGCACATCTTTTTTTAATTTTTATGGGATACATTAATGGCAATAGTTAAAGAAAACCCCAAATCTACTTATTGTAATTTTCTAACTTTATTTTCAGATGTTATTGGAGATACAAATGCAGTCACCTAATACTGTTGGTAAGTTAATGTTACTGTAAAACAGAAGTGGTAAGGAAGTGTTACGTTTTTCTGTCTTCACCATAGAAAATCAGGTTGAAAAAGATTACCAATCTAATGGATTACACCTGTGATCTATCTTTTATAACAGTAAGGATGAATCTGTACCTATATAAAGATGCCTTGTAGTTTACTAGTATAAACATGCATTACCAGATTTTTAAAAAAACATAACTATTGTCTGTGTAGTAGTCCTTTGGTAAATGTCATAGACACTATATATCTGGTAACTTGATGGCCTTTTCTGCTTTCACCCCATTGTACATTATGCATAGGTTCGTAGGTGTGTACTAGGCTAATGGCCCTAGAGCCTTTACAAGCCTAGCCTATAGGATTACCCCGGCATCGTGCCATCCAACTTTAGTTCCCCGTGTCTCTGTCGAGTAGAGCACCAGGAGTGATCCTCCGAGTGAATTTTCTATTTCCCATCCACTCATCAAGATTTCTATTGAAGAGGGCTTGTGAGGTGCTCTTCTTGACATATATGGAAAGTCAATTTCATAGCAAGGGCAGTCTCTGGGATATGAACCTGCCCCTCCAGCATGTTCTGTTGAGTGTGGTAATGAGGTTGAGGTCTCTGGAGCGTGTGGTGTGGAGGGATTGGGATTTCTTTAGATGTAGCATTTCTAACAGAGCTGGGTCAGACATGGCTTTGTAAGTCAAGCAGAGATCACCTCCAAGTAGGTGATATGAGACAGAGAATAGTTGTAGATTTCTGAGTTGGTCCATATAGGACAGATGTTTAAGGTCTAGGATCCTCTTTGTGAGGTACTTTTGCAGCCTCTCCAGTTGTTGCAAGTGTCTAGTGAGGTACATGCCAAATGGGGTATCATACTCTATGATTGGCCTAATGAGGGAGGAGTAGAGGGCGACAATGACCTCTTTCTTCCTGGTTGGAAAACCCTTAGTAATGAGATGTGCCACATAGAAGGACTTTCTGACCCCAGTGGCTATGTGATGGTCAAAAAAGAAGTTGCTGTCAACCTGTGTTCCCAGATCTCTTATAACGCCTTCTGTATTCAGTGGACTACCATTGATGTAGTAATTCAAGGGAACTTGGTTTTTCCCAAGGGGATGATGACAGATTTTTTGGTATTGAGCTTAAGGCCATGGTTCTGACACCAGTCACTGGTCTCAGTGAGGCCTTTCTGAAGGATGTCATCACCACTTGGAGAGTTAATAATAGCTCCCAACTTGCAATCGTTTCTGAACTTTGTCATCCAGAGTCCCTTTGTGGTGGCCTGGACTTCAGAGAAGTAGATACCAAACAGGAGAAGACCCAGGACCGAACCCTGTGAGACTCCACTCGTGACTGGTCAGCAGTCTGACTTGGAGTCAGCTACTTTCACACTGTGGGTTCTATCTGTGAGCCAGTTTGCAACCCACCTAGTGATATAGGGGTTGATGCCTAGCTTAGTAAGTTTTTCTATGATTCTTGAGTGGGGAATGTTGTCAAAGGCCTTGGCCAGATCAAGGTAGGCTGTATGAACCACCTTGTCTTCATCCACAGCTCTGGTGACTGACTCAAAGAAGTCGACCAAGTTGAGCAGGCATGATCTACCCTTCACAGAACCAAACTGTGTAGGATCCAGAGTTTGGAGATTCCCTATATCCTTGTTTATTAGGTCCATGATGGTGCATTCCATATCTTTGCATACCAGACTCATCAGGCTAATGGGGTGATAGTTCCCAGGGTCTGAAGTCATGCCTTCTTTGTAGAGAGGGATGACTAGCAGTGCACCATTTGGTAGGGACAAAGCCAGTGGTGAGGCTGTGATTGAATATGGCGCACAGGTGAGGTGCCAGTTCACTCTGTAGTTCATGTAGAACACAGCCAGGGATATTGTCAGGTCCCATAGAAGCTGTATTCCTGGCCTTGGACAGTGCTGTTTCAACCTGTGCAGCAGTAATACTGGGTGCCTGGCAATCTACGGGTATTGTGATTGGTCCTTTGTGGGGGGGGGGGGTAAAGCTGGCATTGAATCTGCCGGCCAGTGTATTGGCAATATCTGTTGGCTCGGTATAGGAGGTACCATTGTGCAGTAGCTTTGAGCAAATCTGGGTATTGCTGTGGAGATTCTTTACGTAACTATAGAAGGCCTTGTGGTTGTCTTTACTATCTGCTGCAATTCTGTTTTCATAGCTAGCTTTAGAGGATTTGATAAGGGATCTTGACTTTTTGATATCTGATAAGGGAGTTTTTCCAGTCTTGGGACTTCAACTTATTCCACATCAGTTTCCTCCTTCTGTTGTAGAATTTGTTTATGGCAGGGGACCACCAGATTGGATTCCTTTTTTTGGAGGAGAGCGTCTTGGTTCTATTGGTTATGGTGAGATCCATACATTTGCGCATGTGTTCATACAGTGCATTGGTCTATGATTCGGCAGTCATGCAACTATTCTCCATTTGCATGGGTGTTGTGAAGTTAGCCACCTCTGTTTTTAGAAGCCCAGAGTTAGCTTTGGAGAAGTTTTTCATGGTGGTTACCTTTGCAGGGGGTGGGGTGGATTTCCAAGGTGATTAATTTGTGGTCGTACCTAACCAGGGAGGAGTTGACTATTGGTGTAGAGCAATGGTCGCCCATGTTAGTAATGACCAGGTCAAGGATGTTTCTACCTCTAGTGGGGGTAAGAACGAGCTGATCCAGGGCAATGGAATTAATGAATTCCAGGAAGCATTGGGCAAGTGTAGTGGCACATGAGTAGTTTTCCCAGTTAATGGAGTGGTAATTGAAGTCACCCAGTATCAAAGTGTTAGGTTGGACTCTAATATTCTCCAGGGTGTTTAGGAACATGGAGTATGAGTCTTGAGACATGGTTGGGGACCTATAGCAGGCTACAACCTGAATCGTTGTCTTACCTAATGTTAGCTGCACCTGAAGTATCTCAGATGTGTTATGTTAGGCTACCGGTCTGGAGGTGTGCGCATCCTTTATGAATATGGAAACACCACCACCTTAGGAGCTTCAGTCCAAGTTCTGGGGCCGTAAGGTGAGGAATGAGTTATAGCCTGGTAGTGCAGGGGTGCTTTCTGATGCTTTGAACCAGGTCTCTGTTACAGCATAAATGTCGATGTTCTCCATTTTAAGGAGTGCTTCAAGTGAGTGCATTTAAAGATTTAGACTTCTAGTGTTGAGCAGCATGACCCTCAGATTGCATTGGTTTGTAGCTGTTATGGTGGTAATTTGGACTTTGGAACACCACCTAAAAAAGGCACTATAGGGGTGGCAAGAGCCTTGGCCAATGTAACCAACTTAGAAAACCAGGTTATTTTGATTATAGAAAAATGCAGTGCCTGACATTAGATGCGACAGACGTTTGTATGTGCTTTGATTTTAGCTTATTTTACCTAGAAATTCAAAATTTTAACTGAAGTAGAAGTGGAAAAGAAAGTCTGGCATATTACTTGATTGAGACTTACTTAAATGATCAGATGAAGATTCTTGCATAGGTAAAGAGTTGTTTGTGATGAGGAATAGAGTTTATGAAACTGATTTTACTAGTTCTTTAATTCTTCTTTAAAAGGTACTAAACTGAAGCCTCAACTAAAAATCTCTCAGGTGGTAACCTTGGACAAGAACATATCTTTAAAGGAAAAGCAGGCTGTTGTAAGCTCATCTCCCCTAATACATTACATAAAATGAATGGCAGAAAGTCTAATTTTAAAGCTAATTAACTTTCTAATTCTCTTCACCTTCCCTGTGCCTTTTGAATGCCTTCACAGATTCCTGTTCCATTAGTTAAGTAGTCCATTTCATGGATTCACAAACCTCTCTATGTAATTTTAGAGATACAGACCCTACCACTCTGCTTCATGTGGCCCCTTCCACCTATGTTTCCTGTTTTGGAAGAACCTGTTCACACTAACATGATCTTGTCCAGTCATGTCTAACTATTTACTGGTGATTTCTAGCTCTAACATCTGATCATATCCTTTTCCCCTCTAGTCATTTTTCTATGGACTACTTCCAACAGCAGCCTTAAGTCCCTAACATCTGATCATATCCTGTCATATTCCTATGGACTACTTCCAACAGCAGCCTTAAGTCCCTAACATCTGATCATATCCTGTCATCTTCCTATGGACTACTTCCAACAGCAGCCTTAAGTCCCTAACATCTGATCATATCCTGTCATTTTTCTATGGACTACTTCCAACAGCAGCCTTAAGTCCCTAACATCTGATCATATCCTGTCATATTCCTATGGACTACTTCCAACAGCAGCCATAAGTCCCTAATATCTGATCATATCCTGTCATATTCCTATGGACTACTTCCAACAGCAGCATCGTGTCCCTAACATCTGATCATATCCTGTCATATTCCTATGGACTACTTCCAACAGTAGCCTTAAGTCCCTAACATCTGATCATATCCTGTCATATTCCTATGGACTACTTCCAACAGCAGCCTTAAGTCCCTAACATCTGATCATATCCTGTCATCTTCCTATGGACTACTTCCAACAGCAGCCTTAAGTCCCTAACATCTGATCATATCCTGTCATTTTTCTGTGGACTACTTCCAACAGCAGCCTTAAGTCCCTAACATCTGATTATATCCTGTCATATTCCTATGGACTACTTCCAACAGCAGCCTTAAGTCCCTAACATCTGATCATATCCTGTCATATTCCTATGGACTACTTCCAACAGCAGCCTTAAGTCCCTAACATCTGATCATATCCTGTCATCTTCCTATGGACTACTTCTAACAGTAGCAACATGTCCCAAACATCTGATCATATCCTTCTCCCCCTCTAGTCATCTTCCTATGGACTACTTTTAGCAGCAGCACCATGTCCCTAACATCTGATCATATCCTGTCATCTTCCTATGGACTACTTCCAACAGCAGCATCATATCCTTCGCCCCTCTAGTCATCTTACTATGGATTACTTCCAACAACAACCTGATGCTCTTTTACTTGTATGACCTGCAGAACTGCACACAATACCCAATGTCCTGCCTGACCAGCATCTGGTAGTAAAACAGTATTACCTCTATGGTTTTGAAGTACATCCACCTAAGGATATACTCATGCTGTTTGATGTTGTCATGGGTTCTGGGGATCAAGACCATAGATGATCAAAACTCCAAGTCCTTTCCTGCCTGTTACCGTAAGTTGCATCCCTCTCAGCTGATACTTCCTACCAGGAAGGTTGTGTCCCAAGTACAGAAGCCTGAGCTGGTCTGCAATGAACTCCAAAATGACACATTTCAGCAATGTGTTCAGCTCTCCCAGAGTAGTTTTTTCTTCCCAACCTTCCCTGATGCACCTATCTTTAAGTAACTTTTTCTCAGATACTTCCGAAATGAATACACTGAAGAGTACTGGACTGAAGATTAAAACCCTGTAGAACTTTACTAATCATTTTCCTCACTCCTAACAATATCTCTCTTACCACAACCCTCTGCTATGAATATTTAATTTTCTTTCTTTCATCATGCTGTCTTGCACCAAGATAGAGGTCAGGATTGGTTGTTCATTAATGACATTCCCTGTTACTTCTTTCTCAGCCATTGTTGTGTGCACCTCAGCTGCTCCTTGAGTACTCTCTTTACAGGGTAATCTCACTGAGCCATCATTTTACAGGGCAGTCCTGGAAGCAGTAACAAGACTGACAGACACACATCAAAATCAGTTGCTTCCCCATCTGCTGCATATATCTTCCCAGGCTCATGAATGCTTATTGTATTATTTATTTCTTATGAGAATAAGAGAACTGATCCATTCTGGATGTTTTTTCAACCATGACAGAGTCCACAGGGGAAAGTAATTAGAACATGTATTGACAGTTTAGTCTGGTTCGACTCTCAGCTAGAGCGTCTTCTGCATGGAGACATGCGTGAATGGGCGTTCCTTCGTTGAAGGTTGTGCATCAGGGCTGGCAACTTGGTACGTAAAAATCAACTGCCAATCATTAGTGGACCGAAGTTCCTCTGTGGCGACCCCTAACCGGGAAAAGCTGAAAGACACAACAACATTGACAGTTTAGTCTGTCACCCTTTACTGTTGGGAAGAAACCAGAATGCCCATATAAATTCAATATGTACCGAACAAGAAATACACAGACGCCATTCACACACTGAAAGATAGAAACCGTGCACTAGATCCTAAACTGTGAGAAGGTCACAGTTTCAGTGACAATGCTGTTTGTGTTAATAATTTGATAAGTATATCTGCTTGCTGCTTTGCTTATGCTGCACTGATTGTGATGCTATGTCCTCTGTGTAGGTGTATAAGAAGCCCACAAATATGGTGGAGATGAATGCATTGTTTAACAGAGTGCTTCAGAGTGTATGCCTTATTTGTTTATTTTTAAGTATACACTGCATGGTCCAATAAAATCTGCTGGGCATTTGTACATGGTTAATTCTGAACCATATACTATGCATGAGCTCACACATGACTGAAGTTATTCCTCAAGCCTTGTCTGGGTCACTCTTGTGCTGATCTGTTCCACGTAGCAGCCGTCTGTGTTAAGAACAGCTGGCATATGTTTGCATACACATTATATATGTTTACATGGTGGTACACTAGCAGATTCCTTCACACATCTGTTGAGCTTCTGGCTGTGTTAGACTGTTTCTGGTGTACGTTTTTGTGGTGCTAATGTTATGAACAGATATTCTGGGCTTTAGCCTAAATTACAGATACCTCAGTTATCTCATTGTGATGTCTCTCCTCCTTAAAGCATATCAAAATTGTTAACCTTCTCTCATGTGCATAGTTGAGCACTACTGTGACTTGATACTTGGCGGGGAAGGGGGTAGTCCTACACCCACCTTGAATTTACAGAATTGATTTCAAAGAACATGGACAAAACTCTCCTCCTACAAATAAAGGGACTAAATGGCACTACCCTAACTATGGTGTGGGAAGAGGGGACAGGCAGTGCTGGGTGACCATGATTAGCAGTTGCCTATCAGATGCAACTGCAGTACACAGACTCATTTAAAGAGGCAATGGCTGATATCATGAATTCTTAAATTAATGCATTTAGTAGCTATGTGTTGTTAGTAACTGTAGCAAAGAGTTCTTTTTTCACCCTCAGTTTTGGTTTTGGTCACCAGCATACCTCTCAACCTCTTAGCTCAAGAAACTGGGCAAACCCTGACATAATGAGGGACAAAAACCCCAAACACAAGGACGTATTTTAAATATTGCTCTTGTAAAGTTAGATAGTTGCTAAAATAACAGGCTTTGTGTTAA
>NC_056750.1:613438000-613483000 GCF_019279795.1 Protopterus annectens | reverse complement strand
CATCACTCTCACCACAGTCCCTCAAACACCCATGTCAGTAGTCAACCAAGGTCACCCAAGGCATATTCAAAGCTTTATCCCATTATGCCATAGGGCCAGGAGGATATAGGAAAAAATTGTGGTAACAAATTCAGCATGAAATTAGATGCAACTTAACGGAGTTTTACACCGACATAGAAAGTAATAAGTGAGTAAATTATATAAGTACAGAGGTCTAGAGGGAACAAACAAGATTCAACACTGAAAAGATATTAACTTACTTTATAAAGATGTTAATCTAGCTAATGAAGAATAAAAGAGTACATAGGTGATTACACAGTTACATATCCAATTGTTTTAACAGCATAAAACCATAATGACTTTAAATATATGCTTGTCTCTCAGTTTCTTATTTTAGAGTAAAGCATGTTTCAAAGTTTATGAGAGCTAGAAAAAAAAAAAGCAAGTCACCATGTTTGTTGACCAATGTGTGGATATGGAAAAGGTAGAAGGGAGATTCGCTAAGGTTTTGAAGGAGGGCTGTCTATGGAATTTTGCCAGATAGATACAGACAGGGTGTCACTTACATTTTAAAGCAAACACAACAGTGTCTTATCAAAATAGTGGTGGAATTCTAGTCAGCCAGGTTAATGAAGAGAGAAGCAAAGGTGGGTTCATCTGTTGTACCCAAAAGCAAATTGGGTAATTCAGTTACATGACTGAGTGGGAACGGAAATAGAGAGCCACAATTAGTAAAAAGGTTGGGAAGAGTGCATAATAGATGATAAACAGTTATGTGCTAGCATTGGAGAAATTTTGTGTTTCCTGTGCAGAATGATTTAGTATCATACAGTTTGACAAATGGATGGTTAGTGTTCATTGGGTTTGTATATGAATACTGATTACAGACATGGGTTATTCCCGGTATCCGAGTTCTGTCAACTTTCTCAGTGCATGTATTGCTGATTGTGGTGACAGAGTGAGTTTTGACTAGAGGAAAAGTGTCTCAGAGTGGCTTAAACATTGCAGCCAGGGGTGTCTTAAGAGGTAATAACATTAGTGTGTTTTTTGAGGTGTTCAAGTATAATCTCATACTACTAGGGCACAATTCCAGAGAAGGAAAGGGTGTTTGGAAAAGGGACAAAGTGTCCACAGAGAAATCCCACTGAGTCAAACTGTGCAATTATTTGCAAATTGGCATTCCATATGTGGTGAGGTAAATTGCTCACATAAATAGTGAAAACAAGTGGATTGCTAAACAAAACTATAGGTAACTCTTGTAACCAAAAGCTGTAAAGTTGTCCTATTATTCCATTTGTGGTCCAAAACCTACTGCTGAGATAAGAGAACTATAGGACAGCATTTGGTGAACAACCAGTGATAGAATATTACTATAAGGTTTGCACGTGGTACAGTGTTGGAAAACATTAGAAAAGGCAATACTGCAATGTGAGGATACTAATATTCAGTCAAACAGACCTTGCCTACATCTTTCTTTATCAGTTTACAGGTGAGTCGGGACAGACTAAACAGATGCACTGAGAAATGAGTGAAGGCGCGATTGGTTAACATGTAATTCACACAAAAGTCACAGAAGGCAACAACTTCTGAACCAAGTCCAGAAATGAAGCAGTGCAAGACTTCCCCAACATCTGAGTCATCACTGCCTGGAGGTATGTGGATACCCCAACATCTGACTCATCACTGCCTGGAGGTATGTGGATACCCCAACATCTGACTCATCACTGCCTGGAGGTATGTGGATACCTCAACATCTGACTCATCACTGCCTGGAGGTATGTGCGGATACAAGCTGTGGTATGGAGCTTAGTTTAATTAACTTTGATATGGGTGTAAGCGTGTGGTATGAAAGAACAGCAGCAAGGCTAGCCACCCAGTGGTGTGTATATCGGTTGTAGACGACTGTCACTGATAAAAGTAACACCCCAAATCCCTGAGTAAAGAAAAATGGGAAAAAGGGGCTGTGGATGGATGGACTCCGTGCGGCGCAGCAGGGACTGATCATTAGAGACAAAGCTGGCTTGCCTGTCATTATACATTAGTACGACGACTCCTGCACATTTGTGCATCCTATCACATTTCAGTGTACTACAACCAAAAGGGGTGCCATTGTTTGAGTTCATCTCGGAGACTATGAAGAGCTCAGACTGATAAAGATCCATCTACTGATGATATCTAGGGGGGTTTTCCAGGTACTACTCACACTGATGTGTGAAATGTTTAATCCATTAACATTTTTCCAGAATTCACGAGTTAGGGTAGTAAGTTTAAAAAGATCTGGTAGCCCTGGGTTCGTGCGTATGTTATTTGCAAGTACTAGACAGGTGTTTGGGAGTACAAAGAGTGCTGGCTGTATGAGTTAAGGAACACACTTTTTCAGCTTGAAAGTGACACAGAATATGAGGAGGACATGACAAATAAAACAGTTGGGGTTGATATGTATCAAGTATTGAACAGTAAGGCATTTGTAAAAAGAATAAAGAAATATGATATAGTCAGCTTACGGGTATAAGGGTTTAGTCAAGTCAGTATATATTGTGGATGTCTGAGTAACTGAATCCTGCACTTGTTTGTGCTCCCATGAACCAAATGTGTAAAAAAAGAGGTCTCAGATTATACCTATTGACACAGTTTTGATAGGTTAGCATTTTCTTATACTGTTTGGATAAAGAGTTAGTAGTGAGGTCTTGGTGAGATGTACAAGTACAACCAGTTTTGGGTGGTTGGAGTGAACAAGTTATTTTGGCTAATATTTTCAGATCTTTGCTATATGGCATAAAGCTGATTAAAATGGTAATAACATGCTTGTAAGAACTACTCAATAGACGCAGTGTGTGTCCAGTGGATATCTAGCACCATGTTTTCATGGCAGGCAATACAAGACAGTCACAACAGCAAGAGTAGACTGTTTATAAAGGAAGGTACTGAGGATCTGTCAAGACAGCAGTACCTACATCTGTACAGTCTGAGAGCCATAACTTCATACATACAGTAGTGCTCTGGCTACCCAGACAAGAGAGGTCAGAATTCTGGTGCACAAGGGGTGGACTTTTTGCACACCAACAGCGGGGTTGGTCACATCAGCCTAAAGGAAAAATCCTACCATGATACAGGTAGTTTTGCATGGCCTGACTGCACAAAGAGCCAGAACTGCCAGTAAGCAGTAGGTGTGACCTTCACATAAGTGCAGCCAGCAGCTACAAGTAGGCAAATAATGTCTCACATTCACACAGTAAGAAGCTAGAGATGACCTATGGCAGCACTGTACAGGATTAAGGATCATTTATATGTGTCTCTGAGATGATGCCATATTAAGTGATATGGTAGACAAGGTCTAGAGATTCACTCATTTAGATGCACAGTCAAATGCTCACAGACAGCTACGTGTGTGTGTGTGTGTGTGTGTGTGTGTGTGTGTGTGTGTGTGTGTGTGTGTGTGTGTGTGTGTGTGTGTGTGGTGGGTGTGGGTGTGTGTAGGGGCTCCCATGTGTGTATATGTGTGCATGTGGGGTTGGTGGGGGGTCATGATGCACGGCTGATCTGACATGCAGTAAAAGACAACATTCCTGAAATATTTGCATAGCATTCTGCTTCTAATCCATGCCAGAGTACCACCATTTGCATGTCCCATGCTCCTTTCTGATCAGGCTTGAATGGTGTATGGTGCATATACAAATGACCTGCTTCTTTTGTAACTGCATAACTGATGTACACTGTGACAGTGGAAATGGCTATGTATCACTGTTATACATTTGCATAAGTGGTTTCATGGTCCAGTTCCATGTTGATGTTCTACATTTGCAATCGTGTGCACCTGGAGAATTTTTGGTGGTTGCATGCCCATGTCTAGTTCCTTATTTATATATCATCATTAGTGGTAGCTGAACTGCTGTTGATGAGGCACAGGCCTCAATCTGGTTATCAGCCACTGTTTTTTTTCACATTTAGAATAATTCATGTGGATGGCTCTGGTGAAAAAAAAAACTGTCCATCTTTGAAATGTAAATTCATAAGTTCATATTACTTATTTTCTGACCTGCATGGTAGAGAGACATCAAAATATTTATTTCAAATGGATTACTTTCCATCCAGTGATCTAATATTTTTGTACATATCTCTTTGAGGGGGAGGATTCCTTGTAAGATATGTTTTTGTACTTTTAAACATGCCGCAAGTCATGGAGGCACACAGTAATTCACTACTTAAATGCTAGATAGGTATCCATGACAAAACTTTGACTCCATTGTGATTGACTGCCAACATTGTATCACAATGGAGTGAAATGGTTCAAATGCAAACAGCATTTGAAATGAAAAAAGACCAGAAAGTGTTTTTACACGGAGACAAGCTTCCAACACCTCACAATGTGAAGGTTGCACCCCACAAAGCACCCTGCAACTAATACATACCAGTTCTGAGGTAGTGCTCAGGGAAATAAAACGCAGAACACTACTACTTTAACTGTGCGGAGTAAAACCAACATTCTCATGCAATAATTTGTTATAGGGGAGGTGATCAAAGACAAGTTTGGACCCCTAGCATGTAAAGTTTCCCTCTGATGAATCCATATGTAAAGCTATGGAAGTTGACAAAAATTCATTCTACAAGCATAGGTCAAGTTTTGTTCCAAAATCAGAGAAAATCTCCCTTATAACCACACACATACACAAAAAAAATGATAGTGGATGAGTTATTTTAAACTAGAGCATAGTGAACGAGGGCTGAAACTCAGAGCTTCTTTCTTCCTTAAAAAGTGTCAGCAGTTAATGTACAGGAGCATGAGAAAAGGGCATGAGCGCTACAGCATCTCAGAGCAGGGTGTGGGATCAAGCAGCGACACAGATATACTGATGCTCTGTTTTGGTGGACTGAATGATAAAATTTGAAGTTTTGTGTATTAAAGTCTGCAATCTAACTTGAGAGTTTTTGACTTAATTATGAGAAGATGAGCATATTCTTGTCTGGGAATCGGTCCCTGATATCCATAAGATTTTGCATAGTTCAGCCATCAGGTAAGAGCAGTGACAGATTAAATGTACTTTGTGTCCTGGGGAGTTTTCATGCCATGCCCCCTCACTCACTTTTTGGATCACACATAAATGCACGTTTTATTTTGATTCACCTTCCAGATTGCACACTTACCTGTTAGATTGTATAAAATTGTATTTATTGTTTTAATAAAGCAAATTTGTGGGTGTTTTAAATTTGCGTAAACTTTATTTTATTTTTTATACTTTGCTAACCATAAAATATCACTCAAACTGCTGTCATTATAATTCATCAATGCCTGTACACCTCAAATTTAAAAATTGCAATAAAATTATAGTGACAGTAAAGCATTTCAGCTTGTTTTACACAAATGGCCACCAGTCCTGAAAAAGGGCTTAAACTGAGCAGACAACAAGAGGGTAAGTTACTTTTTATTTATTTTCCATTTGTTCACCAGGATAGAACATGATCCAGGAAGGCGATTTTCAGGCTCAGTCCAGGAAGAGTAAGTACAATGTAGACAAAGTAGAAGCTTACAGTAGAGATGTAGAGTGCAAATGCAACATCCAGCATGGAAAAGTCAAACAAATCTTTTCATCCACAGACAGCACCTCCCTTACTTTGCCTCACCAAGAAGTTATAGCTGCTTCTGCCCTTAATTTCTCCAAATCTTTTGGGTTTCTAATACCATGACAGGAATGGACCCCATTCCTAAGTCAAAGTACAATTAAAGTTCACGAAATTAGTATTGTTTCAGTCTATGATGTCAGCCAAAAGTGCTCTTTGCAGCACCCACAATGTGCCCAGTAATGACTCCTTTTGCAATTTGTATGGGGTTACATGGACTGGTAATGTATCTAAATATGACTGCGATTCTTTTTTATAAGACTTATTGCTCCTACTACTGTTGGAACTGTCTGGGTTTCTTTCTTCCACATTGCTTTTGCTTCTGCCTGCAGATCCTGATATTTTATGACTTTGTCTCTCTGTACACAGGACACTGTAGTCACTGGGTGTGGCAATTTCAATGAACAGTGCTCCTTTTGTCTTCTTTTCCTGGACAACTATATCTGTTTTTCTAGCATCTATCTTCTGAACTGTTGGTAATGGGTGATCCCATGTGATATAAACGTCATAATTTTCTATGATGCTTTGTGACTCATGTTTCCAGTGTTTTTCAGCCACTTCAGTACCATAAAGTTTGCACAATTTCCAGTGCAACAATCTTGCCACATTATTATGCCTTTCAGTATACAGTCCTTTTGCCATTAGTATATTGCAACCATCAAGCAACAAGGTGTGCAACTGTTTCCAATTCAGTTTTACAAAACCTACATTTGTCTGTTTCTCTCCTACATGTTCAATGGACTTTGTAAACCAGCATGCATGCAGCCCCCTATCTTGGGCCACCAATATTATCCTTCCATCTCTTGGTTTGAATCTGCCTCTTCTTAGCCATTCCTGTGTTACTTCCTCATCAACATGAGGTTCTTCCAGAAGTTTCCTATACTTGCAACTATATTTATGCATTTTCCATATTTCTTGCCTTCTCATCTGGTCTTTCATCTTATATTCTTTCTTTTTTTTGGCACATTCAGTTGCTGCCTGATTTTATCTACTTCTGGTTTGATTTCCATTCCTGCTTGATGATATGCTTCTGCTAGATTAAGTCATCTTAGATTTATTCTCCTCATGTTTCAAAATGTTCACTATTTTTGGGCCTTGTCAAGTCAGCAAACGTGTGGAGTCCCATGATTGCAGATCTATACATGTAATCAATTTCAAGGAGGTGCATCCCTCCTTCGGAACAGGGAATATATAATCTTGGTATACACTGATTTTTATTAAGCATTTGGTGAGCATGAAGCATCCTTCTTGTTTTCCTGTCTAATCTATCCAACATGTTTTTGGGCCAGTCAGTCACTCCAAAACTGTAAGTTAGGACAGGAAGTGTAAATTGGTTTATAGCTTGGATTTTGTTCCTAGATGGCAATCCTGTTTTTAGGATTAATTTAAGTCTTCTAAAACATTCCTTACTAAGTTTAATTCACATTTGTTCATGTTTTATTGTTGATTCTTCATAAATTCCCAAATATTTATACACTCCCTCTTGCTCAAGTTTTTTTTATATCACATTCTTGTCCCAAAGTGATGTTTTCCTGGTGCTGCAGTTTTCCTGCTTTAAAGGTTGCTTTTGCACATTTATCAAGACCAAATGACATTCTATCATCTGAAAAGATTTTGACAACTTGCAGTTGTGCTTTCAGTTCCTGATGAGCTATATATACAGTTTTAAATCATCAACAAAGAGAAGATGAGAAGTCTTTACACTTTGTTGTTTTGTGGGAGCCAAATTATAGCCACGGTCTAAGCTAAGTAAACAGTTTAATGGGTTAAGGGCAAGACAGAATAGTAATGGTGACAAAGAGTCACCCTGGAATAACCCCCTTTCAATTTTTATCCCTGGGATAATAATTTGTCCTTTATCATGGCTTAATTCCAAAGTGGTCTGCCACTGTTTCATGGTCACTGTAATGTAATCAACCAGTGTAAGGTGTATCTTATACATTTTTAAGCACTCTTTTATCCATGAATGTGAGATACTATCAAATGTTTTTTTGTATTCAGTCCATGCCATACTTAGATTCTTCCCCATTTTATAGTTCTTCACTATGACTTTATTTAACAACAAATGATCTTTTGTTCCATATGACTTTCTTTTATTGCCCTTTTGTTCTACTGCCATAATTGAGTCTTCTTCTAAATGACTATAAACTCTGTCAGCATCAATTCCCTTGTATATTTTATATGTCATCAGAAGGCAAGTTATTAGTCTATAGTTTTTAGGGTAGCTTGCAGGTTCACTCTTAAGTAGGAGCATTGTTTTTCCTGTTTTTAGCCTGGCTGGTGTCTGGTCAGGGTGTGCATATAAATAATTTTTACTCATGGCTAAATCTTCGTGCAAAGATGTTAATACTTTTAATCAAGAGTTGGGTACTGCATTTGGGCCTGGGGTTTTCCAATTAGAGGCTTTTCTTAACATTGTTTAAATCTCTCTGGCTGTTACTTCATCCCATTTCATATCCTGCATCTTTAAACTTATTCTTTCTTTTACTTCTCCTATCCATTTAGCATCCTTGTTATGTTCCACAGGATCTTCATAGATACTTCTCCAAAATGTATGTATTTCTTCTTTTCTTTTGGTGGTCTTTCAATTCTTTTTACCTTGTTTCCTTATTCTCTACAAAACCTTTTTGGGTCATTAATAAATTGCTTATTTTATACTTTTCTTTTATATTTATCTGTGCATCTTCTAAGTTTTTCTGCCTGTGCTGAAATTTTTAGTTTATTTGCAATAGTGCATGACAGATCCTGGTATGTTCTAATACTGCGCATTGCTTTTATCACATCAATCTTTTGTTGATCTGTTCCCTCTTCCATAGTCTTGTAACAGTGACACTTCTTGTCTTAATTGCTTTATAGTTTTCTCTGTTTGATACTTACATGATGGTATTCAATTTATCCCCTGCCTTTCCCTCAATACCCTATGTTCTTGTGGTAGAACTTTATCAGTTATTCATTTTGCTGCACAGTAATATATTCTGTTTACTTCTGTTATATCCCATGGATCTCTATGAACAGTCCTAATTATTGTGTTCATTTATTTTATCAGACTTCTGACTTTTAGGGCTTTATTGACCTTCTACAGTCTTTCTTTCATTGATCTTAATATACCTATCTATGTCTACTAATCAAGCAACTCTTCTCTTAGCTCATTTTCTTCCAAACTGATGGCACATCCCTTGTTTTTCATTTCCTGCAGGCATTCTGTAGAACGTTCTATAGCATCTTCCTATGGCACGTTCTCTTCAGTTTCATCTTGTGCCATCCATTGCTCTGTCATATGGGAACTCATTGGCCCATCACTCAACATTGGCTGCATCAGTTTCCAGTTTCCTGTTCCTTCCCTTGCCACCTAGCTTCAAGTGAATGTCTGTGCTGGTTTCCTGTGGAAGGCTCCAAAATATCTTCATATGGCACCTGACCAATTGCTTCCTGTTCCACTGGTTTCCCCTTAATTTGGATATCCATTGCTCTATCCTGTTGCGGTGCTTTCTGAATGAGTTTCTACACTTAATCCTTCACTTCACAGTTACTCCATAACCTCAATTCCTATTTCTTTAACTTCTCCATTACTAATCTCCTTTTCTATTTTTCCGCTTTGTCTTTTTATTTTTTGCATTATAAAGTTTTCCATGTCCAGATTCCTTTGCCTGTATTTCTCTTCAAATATCAAGCAACTCTTCTCTTAGCTCATTTTCTTCCAAACTGATGGCACATCCCTTGTTTTTCATTTCCTTTTGTATAATCCTTTTGTATTGATTAGTTTTGCTTTCTCCTTTGCATAAATATTACACCATATTAAATCTTCTTTCCCACGTCCATATTTCTTCTTCAGATGTCCCCTGATCTTCCTGCTTCTCCTTATTTTGGGGACTCACTCCTTCATGCTGTGATGTATCCTGTGCTAGACCTTCTACACCAAATCCTTCACTTCACAGGCACTCCATAACTTCAACTTTATTTTTTTTTAACTTCTACTTTACTAATGTTTTTTGTTATGTTCCATCTTTGTGATATTATTTTTTATTGTGAAATTTTCCATATCCAGATGCCTTTGCTTGTATTTCTCTTGGAATATCTTTGGGGTTGCCCTCTTTATATTAATTAATTTGGCTTTCTCCTTTGCATAAATATCTCTCCTTATCAAATCTCTCTCTCTTTTCCATGTCCAGATTTCTTTTTTATACTCCAAGGTTTTGTTGTTTATATTTTCACACTTTTTCAGATGCTTCTTTTTCCAAACAGATCAAAGTTTCTTGATCTAGATACTGTTTTTCACAAATCTGTTGCATTATTGAACACAAAATTTTCATTTGAAGCTTCTGACAGTTTTTCCTGTGGAAGTATTTTCTTTCCTCTAATTTCTCTCTTAATTGTTTTGTATATCTTGTGTCTGGAAATTTTGAGCTTTTTGCATAATAGTAACAATACATAATTATTTCTTTCTTATCCTCAATAGTCCACTTTATCGTCTTTGTGGCTCTTCTTTGGGCTATTAGTTCTTGTGATTTTTGTGGACTACTACTTCCTTCGATAACAGCGGGAGCATTCCTCCCTGGGCCTGTTCTGACCCCATTGTAGGGATGTTTCCATATTTTGAGGATTCTACACTGTCATCTTTTCTAGTCCTGGCATCAGTGTGCCTACCAGGATTGGGCACTATTTTATCCTAGGTCTTGTGCACTCAGCTATCTTTTTTAATTTTTAAGCTACTTCTGTCCGTAATATATGCTACATAAATTCAGTCTATATATCAGTGTCGTCTTGGTGGGATTTTGTGAAAAACATGGTCCACCTCACAAAGGTATTCACCAAGACTTGAGGATGAACTAAATTTCAGCAATATAACTCCCCTTTACTTGTTGCTGCTGTGTGCACGTTCTGATTATAAAAATGTCACTCAACCTGTTAGCACAGAAAAAGCCCCATAGGGCAGATTTTAAATATTTGTCATATATACTTAGAAGGTGTTTAAAACCATTTTTGCATTAGTGTTGCATTTTCTGAAGGATATGAAGTCAAACTCAAATCCATGTTATTAATTAGTGACTGTAATCCTCATTAACATACCAGAAATAAAATATTTTATGAGGCACAGACCAAAATATGAGCAAAATCAGGGACAGTTAAAAGCTATAAAGTGTCAACTTTATTTCACACAAACACCAGCCACAGAGTTTCCACCTTATTTCACACAAATTCATAACACAAAGCTCAAGTCATATCTGTAACTTGACCATGATATCTATGTCATTCATGCTCATCCACAGACATCCCACACTTAGGAAGTATAGGCCCCATTGTTGACTGTACACCTCAGGTGTCCAATTTTAGCAAAAGCAAATCACGAACAGAATATGGTATGTTTGCTTTACACAAGCACACAGTAACTCTTGTATTCCAGGCTTATTTCACACAAATATACATTACTCCTGCAAAGCCAGACTGTTAAACTGAACAACCAAAAAGATGGAAAGTTATTTTCATCCAAAGACATCCCCATCTCCATCTCTCTCAACCTCTTAGCACAGGAAATCTGGATCAAACCAAAAATAATGTGGGACAAAGGCCCAAAATAGGGATACATTTAAAAAAAACGATTTTTATAAACTTAGAAAGTTGCTAGAATAAAATATTTTGTGTGACCATTCATGTTATGGACGAGATAACGTCTGAAACTCAAATGTCTGTCATTCTATGAATTCAGTCTTCAATGATTTGCCAAAAAAACAAAGTTTTCATGAGGAACAGATTCAAAATATGAGGCATAAATCTGGATACTCTACAAAAATCTGGATGGTTGAGAGGTATGCACTTCTCTACTTCCTCACCACCACAGAGCAGATAAAGCTACTTTGTTTGTACAACTAATCTGAAAGCAACATAAATACTTGCCACCATCTTACCTCATAAATTATTGACAAAGTCAAAACATAATGAGAGAAAAATGTCCAAAGGACAGGATAAATTTTAAATATTGCCCTTATAAATTTAGAATGTTGCTAGAGTACGTTTTTGCATTTTTCTGAAGGATGTGAAGTCTGAAACTTAAATGTCTGTCAGTAGTTAATGACTACAATCTTCAATGTTTTGCCAACTAACCACGCATTTTCTGATCAGCAAACCAAAAATATGAAGGATAATCAAGGATTAGTCTGTAAAATTAGGGACAGCTCTGAGCTATGTAATTTCTACTTTGATTTCACACAAAATGCCCCAAGTTGTCCAGTTTGCACAGTAGTCTTGCAAAGCCTGACTGCTTATACTAAACAAACAACAGAGTAAGCTACTTTCATCAACAGAGCACCTCTAACTCTCATCCACTGACAGCTTCTACCCCCTCACCAACCTGCAGCCTCCACCACTCACCTACCGACAGCCTCTACCCCTCACCAACTTACAGCCTCTACTCCTCACCAACCTACAGCCTCCCCCCTCACCAACCAACAGCCTCCACCCCTCAACAACAAACAGCCTCCACCCCTCAACAACAAACAGCCTCCACCCCTCACCTACCTACAGCCTCCACCCCTCACCTACCTACAGCCTCCACTCCTCACCGATCTACAGCCTCCACCCCTCACTGATCTACAGCCTCCACTCCTCACCAACCAACAGCCTCCACCCCTCACCAACCAACAGCCTCCACACCTTACCTACCAACAGCCTCCACCCCTCACCTACCAACAGCCTCTACCCCTCAGCAACCTACAGCCTCCACCCCTCACCCACGGACAGCCTCCACCCCTCACCAACCTATAGCCCTCATCCAGTAGTTACAACACAGGTTCATAGGCAAGTACTAGAATAATGGCCCTAGAGCCTTTACAAGCCTAGCTCATAGGATTGCCCTGTCATTGTGCTGCCCAATGTTAGTTTCTAATGCCTCTATCTACCAGAGCCTCTGAAGTGATTCCTGGGGTGAATTTTCTATTTCTCGTCCAGTTGTCAAGATTTTTCTTCAAGAGGGGTAGTGAGGTGCTCTGCTTGATATGTAATGGGAGTCTGTTCCAGAGTATGGGCAGTCTCTGGGTTAAGAACCTATCCCTCCAGCATGTTATGTTGATTGAGGTAATAAGGCTGAGGTCTCTGGAGCATGTGGTGCAGAGGGATTTGGATTTCTTTAGATGTAGCATATCTGACAGGGCTGGGTCATACATGGCTTTGTAAGTCAAGCATAGATCGCCTCTAAGTAGGTGATATGAGAGAGAGAATAACTGGAGTTTTTTTTAGTCTGTCCATGTAGGACATGTGTTTAAGGCCCAGTATCTTCTTTGTGAGCTACGTTTGTGGTCTCTCCAGTTGTTGCAGGTGTCTGGTGAGGTACATACCAAATGGGGCATTGTACTCAATGATTGGTCTTATGAGGGAGGAGTAGAGGGAGAAGATGACCTCCTCCTTCCTGGATCCGAAACCCTTAGTAATGAGATGTGCCACATAGAAGGACTTTCTGATCACAGTGGCTATGTGGTGGTCAGAGAAGATGTTGCTATTAACCTGTGTTCCCAGATCTCTTATGATGCCTTCAGTGTTCAGCGGATTGCCATTGATGTGGTAATTCATGGTCACTGAGTTTTTTCCAAAGGGGATGGTGACACATTTTTTGGAACTGAGTTTAAGGCCATGGCTTTGGTACCAATTGTTGGTCTCGGAGAGGCCTTTCTGTAGGATGTTTACATCACTTGGGGAGTTAATAATGGCTCCCAGCTTGCAATCGTCTGTGAGCTTGGTCAGCCAGAGACACTTCTTGTTGGCCTGGACTTCAGAGAAGTAGATGCCAAACAGGAGGGGACCCAGGACCGACCCCAGTGGGACCCCATTTGTGACTGCTCAGCAGTCTGACTTGGAGTCTGTAACATTGTGGGTTTTATCTGTGAGCCAGTTTGCCACCCACCTAGTGATATAGGGGTTGATGCCTAGTTTAGTGAATTTATCTATGATTTTTGAGTGGGGAATGGTATCGAAGGCTTTGGCCAGATCATGGTAGGCTGTATGAACTACCTTGCCCTCATCCATAGCTCTGGTGACTGTCTTGAAGAAGTCGACCAGTTTAGCAGGCATGATCTACCCTTCATAAAGCCGAACTGCATGGAATCCAGAGTTTGGAGATTCCCTATGTCCTTATTTATTAGGTCCATGATGATGCACTCCATAGCTTTACATATCAGACTCATCAGGATAATGGGGCAATAGTTCCCAGGGTCTGTAGTCACTCCCCCTTTATGCAGAGGTATGACTGTAGCAGTGCACCATTTGGCAGGGACAAAGCCTGAGGTGAGGCTGTGATTGAACAGGGCACATAGGTGATGTGCTAGTTCATTTTGTAGCTCATGTAAAACACAGCCAGGGATGTTGTTGGGTCCCATGGAAGCTGTATTCTTGGCCTTGGACAGTGCAGTTTTAACCTGCACAGCAGTAATATTGTGTGCCTGGATTCTATTGGTATTGCGATAGGTCCCTTGGGGGGGGGGGTAAAGTTGGCAATAAATCTGTCGGTCAGTATACTGGCAAAATCTGTTGGCTCGGTGTAAGAAGTACCATTGTGCAGTAACTTGGAGCAAACCTGAGTATTGCCGTGGAGATTTTTGACATAACCATAGAAGGCCTTGTGATTATCTTTAGAATCTGCTGCAATCTTGTTTTCGTAGCTAGCTTTAGAGGATTTAATGAGGAATCTCAACTTTTTGTTGAAGCTAATAAGGGAGTTTTTCCATTCTTGGAACTTCACCTTTTTCTGCAACAGTTTTTTTCTTCTGTTGTAGAGTTTGTTTATGACAGGGGACCACCAGATTGGCTTCCTTTTTTTTTGGAGAAGAGCATCTTGGTTCTGTTGGGAATGGCCAGATCCATGCATTTGTGTATGTGTTCGTACAGTGCATTGGTGCATGATTCGGTAGTCATGCACCCATCCCTCCCATCTGCATGGGTGTCATGAAGTTTGCCACCTCTGTTTTTAGGAGTCCAAAGTTAGCTTTGGATAAGTTTTTCATGGTGGTTACCTTTGTGTGGATAGTGGATGGGATGTTGATATCCAAGGTGATTAATTTGTGGTCAGATCTAATCAGGGAAGAGTTGAGTATTGGTGTGGAGCAGTGGTCACCCATGTTAGTGATAACCAGGTCAAGGATGTTGCTCCCTCTAGTGGGAGAAAGAATGAGCTGGTCCAGGGCACTGGAATTAATGAATTCCAGGAAACGTTAGGCAGGTGTATTGGTACATGAGTAATTTTCTCAATCAATGGAGTGGTAATTGAAGTTGCCCAGTAATAGTGTGTTTGATTGGACCTTAATATTCTCCAGGGTGCTTAGGAACATGGAATGGGAGTCTTGGGATATGGTTGGGTACCTATAACAAGCTACGACCTGAATCACTGTCTTACCCAATGTTAGTTGCACATGAAGTATCTCTGCAGCATTATGTTGGGCTACCAGTCTGGAGGTGTATATATCCTTTATGAATCTGGAGACACCACCACCTTTGGAGCTTCGGTCCAAATTTTGGGAACGAAAAAGTGTGGAATGAATTATAGCCTGGTAACGCATGGGTGCTTTTTGCTGCCTTGAACCAGGTCTCTGTTATGGCACAAATGTTGACGTTTTCAATTTTAAGGTGTGTGAGCGAGTGCATCTTGAGATTTAGACTTCTAGCATTGAGCAGCATGACCCTCAGATTGCATTTATTTATAGCAATTACAATGATAGTTTGGTCCTAAAAAAGGCACTATAGGGATGGGCAAAAGCCTTGGCCAGTATACGGAATCCCAGGGGTAACAGATGCAGACTATCTTTGCTGTGTACACTTCGTCTGACTGTTATAAAAGTAATACCTCTCAACCTCTCAGCTCAAGAATCAGTGACAAAGCAAAAAAAAAAAAAATGAAACAAATGACTAAAATCAGGACCATGTTTTGCCATCTACTAATTTATTTTCCTTGTAACCACAAACTGGACCAGCTGCAGTGGTTGAACCCATTTATTCACAATACAAAGGTACAAAAGAAAAAAACGTTGTCAATAAAAACTTCAAGAAATACACGTCATGTTTTAAGTGCTTTCTTCCCATAAAATATGGGACTTCATCAGAACAAACTGAACTACAAACCCAACCACTTAAATACATATTCCCTCCACCCTTAATTACATTCCATTATCCATCATTTAATTAATGTTTTAAACAGATACAAACTCTCATACATACTTCAGAAAGTTAAAAAACACAATGTTAAATTAAAACAATAAAACATGAATGTGTAAATGAATGGAGCATAACAATGCTATAATATCTGCATATCTTGATGTATTGCTTGGACTTTTTTACCCCATTATATTCCTTATTTTTAACACACTGGAAATGCTTACATTTTCATTAATAACTGGATAATATGTAGCATCCAATTGCAACTGCCATTTTAACTCACATAAATCCAGGAATAAATCCAGCATTTTTCCTTGTGCATCTTTAATTATTTGTTGTAAAACAAAAAACTTAAATTCAAGACTAGGGAATTCCTTCTGATGTCAGCTAAGTGCATTAGTCATTTTACATTTTGCATATCTGTTAGATGTTCATACATCCTATCCCTTAAGCGTCTACTAGTTTTCCCTATATAAAATGTGGTACAGCCCTGGCACTTAGCCATACAGACCACATTGGTACTATTACAATTGTAATGTCCCTTAAAAAATATTCTTTTCCCCATTTAAAAAAGAAAACATTTCTCCTGTCTCCAAAATATAAGGACAGTATGGGCACATACTACATTTACAATTCCCTAACTTTCTGTGTCCATGTCCACTATTGTGAAGGCCTTCCAGTATGTTTTTTAAGGATCTATCCTTCCTGTACGCTGCTACAGGTTCTTTACCAACTCTATTGCCCACCAGTTGATCAAACTGCAAAATTTCCCAGTTGTTCCTTATGATTTCAACCATATAAATTGAATCTAAATTATAAGTTGTGATGAAACTAACTCCTTCCCTCATCCTGCTTTCTCTTTTCCACATAATTGTACCTCCATTTTCATTTCCTCCCAATAATGGTTGATACACACCCTCCTGTCACTTTTTCATAACCTCATCTTTGATTTTAATTAAAAGTGCTTCAGGATAACCTGTCTTTACAAACATTCCCATAATGTACCCATGAACTACCACATAGGCGGCAGTCTATTTAATGCCGAATGTGTGATAAGAGGCCTGAGGACCCAGGTGGGCAGTAGTCTCTCCTTTGATAATCACAAAGCCACTGAGGACCCAGGTGGACAGTAGTCTCTCCTTTGATAATCACATAGCCAGTAGTCAGGAAATCCTTCTACGTGGCACACCTCATTACAAAAGGGCTCTCATCTAGGAAAAAAAGAGGTCATTGTTCCCCTCAACTCGACACTCATTAGACTCATTATAGAGTACAACGCCAGTTTTGGAATGTACCTCACAAGACATCTGCAGCAGCTAGGAAGGCCACAGAAGTACCTCACAAAGAGGATTACTGGCCTCAAACAGATGCCCTAAACTGACAGTCTCAAAAAACTCCAGCTTTACTCCGTAGCATATCGCCTACTCCGAGGTGATCTCTGCCTAACACAGAAAGCTATGTCAAACCCAGAGCTGTTGGACATGCTACACCTAAAGAAATCCCAATCCCTCCGAGCTACATGCTCTAGGGACATACACCTTGTCACTACAATAAACAGGACATGCTGGAGAGATAGATTTCTGTCCTAGAGACTTCCCATACTCTGTAACAAGCTACCCATATACATCAAGCAAAGTTCCTCATTAGCACTCTTCAAGAAAAATCTTGATAAGTGGATGAGAAATAGGAAATACACCCCGGGGATCACCTTGGTGGCTCTGCTCAACAGGGGCACAGGAAAATAACTTTCTTGGGTGGCGTAAGCCAGGGAAGCTTGTTGGCTAGGCTTACTTAGGCCCTTGGACCGATAGCCTAATACCTACCTATGAACCTGTGTGTTCTATTTCCATCACAAAATTACCATCCCTGGTGACCATTCTGGCTGCCCGTACCATTTGTCCCTTAACAATGGACTTTTTCTGATGGTACGGGTGCCAGCTTCCAAATTCCAAATAGGAATTGGAAAATGTAGATTTCCTATAGACCATAGAATACAATCTTGTTGCATCACATATTCTCAGGTCCACATCCAAATACGAAGTACTGTTTTTGCTGTAAGTATGTGTAAACTTCAAAAAGTCCCTGGTCAGGTTTGTATAATCTAAAAAACATTTTAAGTGGGCCGCTGTACCTTTCCACAATAAAAAGACATCATCCAAAAACCTGGTGCAATACACTCAGTCCATTGCCAATATTCACTTACCATCATTATCTCTTGCTCCCAGTATGACATAACATAATTTGTCAAAATGGGGGCACATGTGGCCCCCATTGTCACAACAGTGACTTGTTTGTAGCATTGGCCCTCAAAATACACAAAGTTATTTTTTAATACTACCTCCATTAGGACAAAGTATTTATTAATTTGGTCCTGGTCATAAATACCAGTTTTAAATAATTGCACTTCTAACTGGCTACGACCTTGCTCATGGGGTATCACAGAGAACAGATTACATACATCAATATTGACTAGGAACACTTCTTCCCTTACTTGAATTTTATTTAAGTTTTCCAAAAACTGCCATGAGTCTTTGCATATGTAAGAAAATACTTTCAACCCTTTTTGCATTTGTATGTCTAAATACTTAGTAATGAAACATGTTTTGGATCTCTTTCCATCTACTATGGGCCTAAATTTTACATCTCTTAACCCATTATGTATCTTAGGTATGCCACAAATATTGGATACCATCGGGTAGTCATTCCTCATGTATTCGTATTCTTCCTCATTTATTTGCTCCTAATACAACATGTCTTCAAGCATTAAATCCACTTTTGTGTTCATTATATGTATTTCATTAATAGAACTTTCTACATATGACCCATCTAATAGCAATATATTAATTCCATTGGAACAGTCCCCCCCTATCCATTATTAATATACCATTCCCTTTGTCAGATTTCATTATGCGTATACCCCTATCATTTATTAAGTCATTCAACACTGTTTGTTCATCTTTACTCATATTCATGTTAATGGATCCAGGTCCCACTCTAAATACCTTTCTAATGTCCCTCCCACATTTTTTCTCATACATTCCTATTATGTTGTTAATGGGCGGATTAAAAGTGCTTGGCTTTCTTAACTTAAAATTGTTGTTATTGTAGTTAGACATCCCATGTATTTATGTGGCTGGGTTTGTAGTTCAGTTTGTTCTGATGAAGTCCCATATTTTATGGGAAGAAAGCGCTTAACACATGAAGTATATTTCTTGAAGTTTTTATTGGCATCGTTTTTATCTTTTGTACCTTTGTACTGTGAATAAACGGGTTCAACCACTGCAGTTGGTCCGGTTTGTGGTTAAAATTTATTTTCCTTCTTTGGCCTCCATCTCATTTTCTATTTGCATTCCCTCCCCATCTGTATGAACACTCTATATAGCCTACTTACCAAATCCCCCTCAAGGTTTGAAAGAGCATGAAAAAAAAATAACAAAATAACACAAAATCAGCCAGCAAGCTGTAGAGTCCTTCAAACTAAACATAGCATCATTTTCTCCTGAACTTTCAACCACGATAAACCTACAAAAAGATCTACCAAATCATCCAGTAATGCCCCCTATTAAGTAGACATAATACCATGATATCTCTTACCAATATGAGCACTTCTAGAAATCATAAAGGTTATTCAAGCACAATGCCCACAAGTGGCACCTATTTCCTGTGCATTGGAAATGCAGTTGGTGTACAAGCCTAGTTAAGCTTAGCTCCTGAAACTCTGAAAACAAATCATTCTGGACAGCTTGACAAACATCCATTAAAAATGTTTCCACATTAAAGAAATTAATCTATAAAAAATAATATCATCAACAGAATTAGTTCCATCATGTTTATTACCAGACGCTGCTTCAACCTGGTCAGATTTAGAATTAATGCTGTTTATAACCCCTATAGGCACACAGTGATTACTGCACAAGTAAAACTCATATTTAACAAATCTTTGTTGTATTTACTATACTCAAATCACGTACAATAAAAAACATCATTTACCCTGAAGTCACCAGTCTGTTATTTTGCATAAAGGCTGTTCTAGGTTAGAACTCCACAGAGAAACAACTGCTAAAACATTCCCTGTATTGAAATGTTCCTATGGCCTGACACTGACCACTGATGATATTGTAAAGTAATTTTTATATCACTTGAAACATTTTTCTTATCTCAAACCTTATCTTTCTGAAGTTTAACAGCACTGACAATATTTCTGTTCACTGGAAGCCAAAAATCCAATCAAACAAACCAAAGAAAGCAACAAAATATATACAATACTGTATTTACATCATTTTCTTAAGTTACAGAAAATTTCCTGTCCAAATACTACCGTCAGCATAGTTGGTTATCATCTGGTTGATAGCCAGTGTTATAGAGATATTTGCTTCCAGCCTACAAGCAAATAGAGGAATATAGTATATACACATGTCTTTCAGAGAGGATTTTCATTTAGACAGCTTGTTCTGATGAGCAGTCGTCCCCCCCCCGCCCAAAAAAAAGACATGGCTTTATTTTTGCAGAGAACCAGTGGATAAAATTTCCTAGGTTAAGTTGAAAGAAGCAGATGCTTTCAGAAGACTGTTGTGATCTTGTAATGTAGATCATCTGCATACAAATGCTGCTTAACATGTCCATTACTGACCTTCAAGCAACAGCATCCAGGGCCAGCCCATGCACTCCCCTTGATACATCAAATGGTGCTAACTTAACGTCACCACTGTGCCCATTAAAGATAACAGGTTTAATTGTAATGGGTGGTGAGGCAGTCAAACACATTGTTAAAGTCCAAAAAGAGGGCATCTGTTGACTGCTCACATTCCATGGAGTTCTACACGGCATTAGTTGGAGAAATTACTGTTGAGAATTTTGCATGTTGGATGTTAGCCTTTTAGACCAAAAGTCTTCCAAAAATACTTTTTAAGTTGGGTGGAAGCAATTTTATTTGAGAATTACCTGGTATGTGCATGAGTAAGATAAACCCAACAATGCCAAGTGAGTCTCTTAGCAGGCTTAAAGAGTGGCTGCCTAATGGTGAAAGGCTCTAAGGACTTTGTCAAATAACCTGTGTGTTCTTGCTGTGCCACACAGTGGTATATTTTTCAATATTGTGTTAGTACAAAGTGTAAATGGGAAGAATGAAAACGAAGAAAAGAATCCAAACCGCTTTGACCCGTTTGTTTGTCTAGAGCTAGCCAGATAAACTGATGGATGGACATACTTATGCAATGCACTTTGTTCAAGTTGTTTGCAGTGATGCATTGCATTAGTGTAACATGGCTGGTACAGGACTCTGCAGACTCATTTTTTGGTGTGGATGCTTTGGGCCTGAATGAAAAAGAAATAAGCATATACCTGGTCCATGTCTCTGGGTGCAGAGCATGTTGTCTCATTTATATTTAAACTGCTGGAAAAACAGGTATGTATCCCAGAGACTACCCCGTCTATGGAACAAGCTCCCTAGACATAAGAAAAAGAGTTCCTCCCTCACCCAATTCAAGTGCAACTTGGACAATTAGATGGGAAACCAGAAATTCATCCCTGGTTTGGCACCTATGTCTCTAATGGACACAGGTAACTTATAAATGGTTCATCGACTATACCCATGCTTACACTTATCAAGGGTATCAGAACTTGTCAGAGATTTGAGATGCATGGCTTGGCTTAAAAAGGCCCTTGTGGTTGTTAGCCTAGTAAACACCAATGAAAGCTGCAATGTTCATCTCTGTATGAGGATGTTAATATGTGTCCAGAAGTACCTTGAAATATTTCCATGTACAAAGATCAGAATTAGGCCATTACTTTATCACAGAATGCATAAACACAAAGTTCACATTAAAGAACATTCAGGTGCAGAGACTGAACTCTCATTAATATATAAATAAGTGTATAAGTACAGAGACCAACCAAATGTACACCAGTATTCACATTTCAGAATACACAAACAGGGAGACCTGACCTAAACAGTGTAATCACAGAGACCAAGTCCACACCATACACAAACAGGGAGACCTGACCTAAACACTGTAATCACAGAGACCAAGCCTACGCCATACACAAACAGGGAGACCTGACCTAAACTGTGTAATCACAGAGACCAACCCTACGCCATACACAAACAGGGAGACCTGACCTAAACAGTGTAATCACAGAGACCAAGCCCACGCCATACACAAACAGGGAGACCTGACCTAAACTGTGTAATCACAGAGACCAAGCCTACACCATACACAAACAGGAAGATCTGACCTAAACTGTGTAATCGCAGAGACCAAGCCTACACCATACACAAACAGGGAGACCTGACCTAAACTGTGTAATCACAGAGACCAAGCCTACACCATACACAAACAGGGAGACCTGACCTAAACTGTGTAATCACAGAGACCAAGCCTACGCCATACACAAACAGGGAGACCTGACCTAAACTATGTAATCACAGAGACCAAGCCCACACCATACACAAACAGGGAGATCTGACATAAACTGTGTAATCACAGAGACCAAGCCTACACCATACACAAACAGAGAGACCTGACCTAAACTGTGTAATCACAGAGACCAAGCCCACACCATACACAAACAGGGAGATCTGACCTAAACTGTGTAATCACAGAGATCAAGCCTACGCCATACACAAACAGGGAGACCTGACCTAAACAATGTAATCACAGAGACTAAGCCTACACCATACACAAACTGGGAGACCTGACCTAAACTGTGTAATCACAGAGACCAAGCCCACACCATACACAAACAGGGAGACCTGACCTAAACACTGTAATCACAGAGACCAAGCCTACACCATACCTACACCATACACAAACAGGGAGACCTGACCCATATCACAGAGAACAAGCCTACACCATACACAAACAGGGAGATCTGACCCATAGTGTGCAAGTGAAGAGAACAAACCAACACCATATACAAACAGGTAGATCTGACCTACACTATCCAAGCGCAGAGACAGAAGGTACAGTGATACTTTCATTGCCAAACTCAACCTCGCATATATTTGCATTACAGAATGTCTTATCAGAGTGACTAGACAAACGCACACACATTGCTGTGTGACAGAATATGTGAGAAAAAAGGAAAGTGCTTACTTTACAAAATAAGTAAGCACAGAGGCCAAACCCCTGACAATATTCAGATTGCATAACAGTGCACAAGTTACAAAATGTGTCAGCAGAGACTGAATCCGCACTGGTACTTGTACCAGTGAAAGCAGAAGCATGGAGACTGCACTTACAGTGGTACCTACATTACAGAATATGATAACAAAGACTCTGGTCTGGGATCCACCTTAATGTTTACAACTCACAATTTGTAAACTCATAAAATGGACCCACACTCATACTTGCCTCACAGAATGTGCATACAGAGGACCACCTGTACTAAAAGCGATATCACAATATGTGCTTGAAAGGGTTAAAAAATGGAATAGATCACATTTTACTCCTATTCATGTTACTAAATATGAAAAAATGCAAACATGTTTGCTGCTTTTCTCAGTAGTAATTTATGAAGCAGAAGAAAATGATTATGAACTTATAATGCATGACAGGCTTAGCTAGTTCAGAGATACTGACACCTTGGTTTCATAGACGCATACAATCAAGAAGCAATGTGGCCAGTTTATTTAACGGGTATAAGTGGATTTCTCTTTCTGAGCACTGTGCCAAAAACTATACGTCGGACAAAGAAAAGTAATATAGTAATAGTAGGACAAAATTCAACAATAAAACTAAACAACAAACATGCTTATATGGTACCTATATGTACTAAGACACTGCAACTGCTTTTGTGGTGTCCAGAATTCCAATTGCCACACTTAAAAGACTGTGGGATAGTATGAACCACAAATCTGTTTCGGGTGTATAGAACCTTGTATTTAAAGTGCTATGGGTATTAAAAACATTTGAAAATTCTACAAAAGCTTTCTTATTGGTCAGTATATTGTAGTAGGTGAGCTCCAGTCACATAGATCAATCTACTACAAATGGAAGAGAGGGCACAGAGATAAGCATACTGACTGATGATCCTTGGAGTTTGTATTGCTCAGGCATTTTGCTGCTTCATTATATTAGCATGGTAAAAACCAAAACAAAAAAGTGAAAAAAGCCACACAAAAATGTCATATAGACAAACCAGAGTTACCACTGTGTTGTAACAAACTTCCTTTGAGATAAATCCATACAAGTATTTCATCTCCATGCTTCTGAAGGCTCGCTGACTTTTTACTTTAAGTCTTTAATGATGCATTTATGCTAATAAACCAAATTAGCTGTAGAGATAAAATGTTTCACCCTTTTTATGGTGTTACAGTACAACATAAGTGAATAATTGTGTAATTTTCAGGAAACATTCAGTTTACAAAGAAATACAATTGCAATTATACTGTTTTTTGTTTTTTTTTTTTGGGGGGGGGGGTATTTTTTTAACTTTTTCTTTATTTGGGATATTTTGCAATCACCGTAATTGTATATAAATTACCGTGTCAAATAATTCTTCATATGAAATGGAACTTTGCCTCACAAAGTAAGAAGCAGGTGAGAGACATAACAGCTATGGGTTTTAACTATTGCCATTACTAACAGAAGTGTAATACAACTAGCAGTAAGGGGTATGATAAAAGTAGTTATACCAGATAATATACAGAGGGCAATTGGCCTGAAGGGTGTACAGCAATGTGGATTGCTGTACTGAGTAACAGCCAATATCTGATATACCCAGATAAGATTTATACTGTACGGCTATAGATCAGATATAACCACTGGCTTTCAAGGATTTCACCCGTCTTAGAGTTGAATGTCAACAGTGATGTGACTTCAAGAATTGTGAAATTGCTGCTGTTTTAGTACAGCTGATTAGTAGCTACTCTTCCTGATTAGTAGCTACTCTTCCATGATGAGAACATAAGTGAGGTCACAGTACTGATGATGTAATGGGATAGATTAAAAGTTGTTATGTAGTAAAGTACAATCTTAGAAGAGAAAATGTTCACTGAGCGAAATGACTTTTAAAAATGCAGTGATACACAAGATTACATTTCAAAATGTCAAATATTTAACTGCACTGGCTATCAGCTTTCAGTGCATTACCTCTTAAAATGAAAAAAAAGAAAATAAAAAAATAAGCTTTTGTAAGGAGCAACGATTTTTGATGAGGACTTGTTTCTCATTGTCATAGTGAGTCAGGTTAAAGCTCAATTACAGAAAAATCTTTATAAGCACCACAAATGGGTATCCATATGTGGCCATGCTACCTTATGCCCTTGACATACCTACCATGTCCTGGTCTCGTAAAGGAGTTTATATCTCCGCCTTCCATGAAGAGTTGTTCTCAATTGTATCATCAGGCCCCTCCTAAAGGTGGACAAGATGAATTAATTCACTCACTCCTGTCTTCACAGATTGCACCTTCAGCACCCAGGCCTGCTAATCAAATGTAGGGATTTTAGTCAGATGTAAAACATCTGTGCCATCAGCTTCTGTAAAACCTTATTATTCAGGATGCAAGAAAGTCTGCAGATTTATTCATTATATCTGTTAAGCAGAACACTGAATCCAAGTTAACCACTTACAAGTTCATCTTGGACGTACCATCAACATTAGAAAAAAAGAATGTTACGTGCAATAAAAACTGATAACATATCGTTTTGTTAGTATCGCAGTTAAAATGATAGAGTGAGAGCAAAGTAGTTACAAAATGATGTTACCGGAAATGTTATAAGCAATGATAGTTGAACAACACTGATACAATTATATAGAATAATAGTGAAGTTGCACAGCTCTGCAAGGATCAATACCGTCTAAAGGAACAGAGGAGGATAAAGGGGACAAGTGATAGGTTGTAGTTAGGAGTGGAAAAAAAGAGAAGATGAGCTTGTGAAGGCAGGAGGAAAGAGTAATCGGAGAGTTAATTGACATATGTTACAAGTAGATCAGCTGAAACAGAAAATATTGTAGGAGAATTTCTGGATTAGTAGTCCCATAGGTTATGTGTCACATCTATGATGGAAACATCTGCATTGCTCTCGTTTGAGAAGGTACTAAACTATTAGTAAGCAGATGACCTCTTTGCGGCTATATTCTTACAAATGTCTACTTGTATTTATTCATTGAACTTCATGCAGCATATTGTTGGTATTTTCAGACATGAGAACTGAAAACAATTCACCTGCTTAACTTGAATGACAGCTATGGGTAAAAGTAGGGAAAAACATGTTTTGATCATATTTTGAGGTTCTGTTTAACACCAATACCCAGAAGTCATTATAAGTGGTTATTTATTTATTTGTTATACACTAAACTAGCATGGTTGGAGGTTGCTTAGTGAACTGGCCAAGGAATCAAATGCTCATACCAGTCAAGAAGAACTCTCTCCATCACCCCACTGCCTTAAATCATTATAATAAAAAATAAATAAATAAATAAAAAAGTCGTAACTTTTGTTTTAATTAGTGAGCCTTACAGACTCTGTACTTGCACTGATGCATGCTTCACAGTGACTACATAACTGTCTAGTTTTTTTTTAGTTTACTAGTGGAAGCAGCATTCACTACTTTGCAACGTATGCATATAAGGAGGATGAGTTTTTAGGAGCCATAAAAACAATAGATCAAGAATTCTAGGAGGATGGCATTTTCCTTGGGTTTTTCACATTCATTTTATTCTGTGGAAAGTGTCAGCATTAATCAGTAGATGGTTTAATAGGTTGGGATAGCAACAAATACCACAATAACCCATACAAATTCCAGGCTGCAGTTAATAGCATACTATCTCCAAGCAAAACCTCCACACCCACTCCAGCCTCTACCACTAACACTGAAAACATAGCAACACAATTTAATACTTATTTTACAGAAACAATACTAGCCCTAGCTAATACAAACCGCTCTAATAGCCATGCCCCAATAACTCCCTATCTCAGTAAATCCTCTCAAAACAACCTGTCCATTTACACTACAACCAGTAACAGTAAATACTGTAAAAAAATACTGCTTAAACTAAAACCGACGACCTTAGCCACAGACAAACTACCAGCCAAATTTCTGAAAGTAGCTGCTGATGGAATAGCTTACCCAGTAGCAATACTCACAAACAGATCTATGTCAGAATGCATAGTACCTGTTATATGGAATAAATCCCATATAATACCCCTTCTCAAAGGAAGCAACTCAACCAATTTCAGCAACTACCGCCCAATCGCTATTTTATCACCCCTATCCAAAATCCTAGAGAGGATGGTCCATACTCAACTCATGAACTACCTTAACACCCACAATCTATTAACAATCACACAACATGGATTTTGCCCCCATCATAGTACAACTACAGCCCGCATGTCCTTTACTAATATAGCCAACCAACTTAGAAATTCAGGGCAATTCATATCCGCCATATTTCTAGACCTGTCCAAAGCATTTGATATGGTAAACCACAGCAAACTGATCAAAAGCATCTCCTCCCTAAACCTTAGTGTTTCCAGTGTTACCTGGTTCCAGAACCATCTATCAGACCAACAACAGGCTGTACTGTGACAGCATCACCTGTCCACTCTCCTCCCAGTCACCCTAGGTATCCCACAAGGCTCGATCTTAGGACCACCATTGTTCTCCCTCTTTACCAACAAACTCTACACCTCCACTCACCAAGCATCTGTGATACAATATGCTAATGACTCTACCCTCATATGCTCTGCCCCCACCATACAGGACCTCCACACCATAACCCAGAACTCATTTCTATCAGTAGAATCCTGGCTTACCAATCCTCATCTCATTCTAAACCCAAATAAAACCAAACTCCTCCTCTTCCACCCATCAAGAACACCTACAACACTCCCAGTTTTCACTCGAGTCCAAAAACAAAACTATGTGAATACCTGTGACACATACCAAATTGCTAGGGGTCGAAATTGACAACAATCTAAAACTTGATATCCACATAGCTGAAACTATCAAAAAAGTTCATAAAAATTAGGCCTCCTTTACAGAAACAATAAATTTTTAACCATATCTACAAAAGCTACCATTGCCCAGACACACCTCCTGTCACCCCTACTCTATGCCTCTGCTATACTAACCAAACTACACAAATCAGACCTTACTAAACTAGACTCATGTTACAATAAAATAGCCAAATTTGCTACAAACTCCCCCTACAAAACACAGCATTGCACAGCCCTTAGACAGCTAAACTACCTAAAACTTCCTGAGCTCCTCCAGTACAAGCAACTAACCTTCACCCATAAAAAACTCCATAAACCAGATAAAACTCCAGCCCTTCAAGATCTCATACAATCATACACCACCACTAGAACACTCCATTCCAGTGATAAATGCCTAGTTAAGTCCACCAAAGCTAACAACTCAGCTGGAGAATCCCTATTTTATTTATTTTTATTTTATTTAACATTTGTTAACCGGGAAAGTCTGACTTGAAACAAAGCCAATTTTCAGCGAAGGCTCAGGCAGAAACACTCCAGACATATGTCTTTGCAACATGGGAGGAAACCAGAGCACCAGGAGAAAACCCACACAAATGCAGGGAGGACATGCAGACTCCACACAGAAGGACCCCAGCCAAGAATAGACCCAGAGAACCTCTTGCTTTAAGGTGACAATGCTACCTCTGCACCACTGCGCCATTCTCTAACATCATTCCTAAAATATGGAATAAACTACTCACTTCCATCACTTCCATTTGCACCATAGTACAATTTAAAAAACTTTTATTTACTCACTTAGAAAAATCCTGGCTTTGCTCTTGCTACCCACCTGACTAACTCTATATTCTCCACTTTTTAAACGCACCCTCTTTCTTTAGATCTACACTTTACAGTACTATGCCTTCTTCCTTCTCTATATATACGTAATTCTTTTACCGCAAATCATTTCAAGTCTTCCTCAAAAATATCATATTGTGCTTTCTAATATATATGCTAGTCTAGTTTGTATAATATCATATACTCTGCGGTACAAATTTTGTTGAAATTGCTAAGTGTCATCTCTTTCGGTTATTTATATTTGCAATGTGTACTTTCATTGTTGATCTGTACTCTGTAATTTTCTTGTGCTACAATGTTTGTTTGTCTTTCATATTGTTGAAGCTTTTCTTCCCGGACCTCCGCTGAAAATGGACCTGTGTCCAGTCGGACTTTCCCGGTAAACAAATGTTAAATAAATAAATAAATAAATAAACAGGGAAGTAAGGGTTGAAAACAAGACATGCTAGGAAATCATCATCTTCTTTCAGCTGTTCCCATTAGGGGTCGCCACAGCGGATCATCTGTTTCCATTTCTTCCTGTCCCCTGCATCTTGCTCTGTCACACCATCCACCTGCATGTCCTCTCTCACCATATCCATAAACCTTATCTTAGGCCTTCCTCTTTTCCTCTTACCTGGCAGCTCCATCCTTAGCATCCTTTTCCCAATATACCCAGCATCCCTCCTCAGCACGTCTAAACCAACGCAATCGCACCTTTCTGGCTTTGTCTCCAATCCACCCAACCTGAGCTGACCCTCTAATATACTGATTCCTAATCCTGTTCATCCTCATCACACCCAGTACAAATCTTAACATCTTTAACTCTGCAACGTCCAGCTCTGACTCTTGCCTTTTTGTCAATGCTACTGTCTCCAACCCATATAACATTGCTGGTCTCGCTACCCTCTTGTAGACCTTCCCTTTCACTCTTATTGGTACCAGTCTGTCACAAATCACTCCTGACATTCTTCTCCACCCATTCCACCCTGCCTGTTCTTTCTTCTTCACATCTCTTCCACTTACCATTACTCTGAACTGTTGATCCCAAGTATTTAAACAAATCCACCTCCACCACCTCTACTAACTGCATCCTCACCATTGCTCTATCCTCCCTTTCATTTACACGTATATATTCTGTCTTAGTCCTGCTGACCTTCATTCCTCTCCTCTCTGGAGCATATCTCCACCTCTCCAGGGTCTCCTCAACCTGTTCCCTACTCTCATTACAGACCACAATGTCATCCGCAAACATCATAGTCTACAGGGACTCCTATCTGATTTCGTCTGTCAAGCTATCCATCACCATCATAAATAAGAAAGGGCTCAGAGTTGATTCTTGATGTAATTCTACCTCCACCTTAAACGCATCCATCACTACTACCACAGACCTCACCACTGTCATACTACCCTCATACATATCCTGTTCCACTCTTACATACTTCTCCCGACTTCCTCATACAATACCACAACTCCTCTCTAGGCACCCTGTCATATGCTTTTTCTAAGTCCACAAAGGCACAATGTAACTCCTTCTGACCTTCTCTGTACTTCTCCATCAATACTCTCAGAGAAAGCATTGCATCTGTAGTGCTCTTTCCCGGCATGAAACCATACTGCTGCTCACTAATCATCATGTCCCTTCTTAACTTAGCTTCTACTACTCTTTCCCATAACTTCATGCTGTGATTGATCAGTTTTATCCCTCTGTAGTTACTACAGCTCTTCATATCACCCTTATTCTTAAAAATAGGTACCAAAACACTTCTTCTCCACTCATCAGGCATCCTCTCACTTTCGAAGATTTCATTAAACAATCTGGTTAAAAATTCCACTACGACCTCTCCTAAACACCTCCATGCTTCCACAGGTATGTCATCTGGACCAACAGCCTTTCCATTCTTCATCCTCTCCATAGTTGTCCTTACTTCCTCCTTGCTAATCTGTTTCACTTCCTGATTCACTATCCACACATCATCCAACCTTCTCTCTCCCTCATTCTCTTCATTCATCAGCCCCTCAAAATACTCTTTCCATCTGCTCAATGCACTCTCCTCACTTGTGAGTACGTTTCCCTCATTATCCTTTATCACCCTTACCTGCTGCACATCTTTACTAGCTCGGTCCCTCTGTCTAGCCAATCGGTACAGGTCCTTTTCTCCCTCCTTAGTGTCCAACCTTTCATACAACTCACCATATGCCTTATCCTTTGCCTTCATCACCTCTCTTTTCACCATATGCCTCATCTCATTATACTCCTGTCTACTTTCTTCATCTCTCTGACAATCCCACTTATTCTTCACCAACCTCTCTCTCTCTCTGTATACTCTCTTGTACTTCCTCGCTCCACCACCAGGTCTTATTGTTCTCCTTCCTCTGTCCAGGTGTCACACCAAGCACCTTTCTATCTATCTCCCTTACCAGCTCTGATGAAGTTACCCAGCTATTTGTTAACTCTTCACTCCCACCCAGTGCCTGCCTTAACTTTTCCCTGAACTCCACCTCACAATCACCCTTTTTCAACTTCCACCATTTGATCCTTGGTATTGCCCTCACACTCCTCTTCCTTTTCTTGATCACCAGTATCATCCTACAGACTACCATCTTATGCTGCCTAGCTACACTTTCCCCTGCCACCACTTTACATTCTCCAATCTCCTTCAGACTGGCCCTTCTACATAGGATAAAGTCCACCTGTGCGCATCTTCCTCCACTCTTGTGCATCACCCTATGCTCCTCCCGCTTCTTAAAATACGTATCCATCACAGCCATGTCCATCCTTTTCGCAAAATCCACTACCATCTGCCCTTCTGCATTCCTCTCCTTAACACCATACCTACCCATCACTTCCTCATCCCCTCTGTTCAGTTCACCATTATGCCCATTGAAATCTGCTCCAATCACCACTGTCTCACCTTTGGGTACACTCATCACCACTTCGTCCAACTCATTCCAAAATTTTCTTTCTCATCCATCGCACATCAAACTTGCGGGGCATATGCACTAACAACATTTATCATCACGCTATCAATTTCCAGCTTCATAAACATGACTCTATACGACACTCTTTTCATCTCCAAAATACTCTTGACATACTGTTCCTTTAGGATAACCCCTACCCCATTTCTCCTCCCATCCACACCATGACAGAACAATTCAAACCCGCATCTGATACACCTGGCCTTACTCCCCTTCCATCTAGTCTATTGCACGCACAATATATCAGCCTTTCCTCTCTCCAGCATATCAGTTAGCTCTCTCCCTATACCAGTCATAGTGCCAACATTCAAATTTCCTACCCTCACTACCACACTCCTAAATTTCCTCCTCTCTTCCTGCCTTCAGGCGTGCCTTCCCCCCCTTCTTCTCCTTAAGCCAACAGTAGCCTAATTTCTGCCAAGATCCTATTGGCTAACAGTACTGGTGGCGGTCGTTGTTAACCCAGGCCACAACCGATATGGTATGGAAATAACATAGATAACCCATAAAATGTTATATGCCTCAGTTGTCAGTGCTAAGTCCTTTGTGATTCATTGTCCATTTTAGCAATCTAGGAATATCACACTGGTGTTACAAGGTATGCTGTTATTAAATAAAACTGTGCATTTCTAAAACTGTGGCTCACAAGGAAACAGGGAAGTTCCTAGAGTACATAGTACAATACTTTAGAACAAATGCTTTAAAAGAGTACATAGAAAAATTGAGCAATAAATGAATAAGTATATATTGCTAGATATAGATTATATATATATATATATATATATATATATATATATATATATATATATATATACACAAGATATAAAACATAGATTATAATTAGAGACAAGAAAGACAACCTGCTTACAAGGGGATAATAAGAAAACTCCAAACAGACATGGGAAAAGCAATTTCATAATCTCATTGCACATAAAGAACTCTAAAACATAATGTCCTTATTTAGAATGTCTGTTTGTTCTTATCTCTGGAAGAATTGTGGAATCCAGAAAGTTGAAAACTATAATGACAGAGGGGTAACAAACTCTAGACTAAATCTTTAGGGACAAGTCAATGAAACAATACTGAAGGGTAGAAGAAATAAAAAAAAAAAAAGCTCCTGAGATTTGTCTATACTAAAAATGTGATAAAGATACCCCTTTATATTTTACTGATTAGGCCAGTAATCAAAGACAGAACTCATACTTGGGACACGTTAAAGAAGGCATGCAGAATTAAAATAAAGAGATGTAGCAGGCTTTCACTAAAAAGTCTGTGAATAAGAAATTTAGATTTCAAGGAAAGATTAAGACAATTGGGATAACTCCCCTTATGTTATAGGTGTTTGAGGGGAATCTCAATTTATTTATTTCCATTTTGTTGAGTAGGTTAGTCCCACTATGTCAGAAGCCTCTCTTCATGGACGACTCAATATAGTATTCATACTGCCTAGGGGAAAACTAGGCAGGCACAACTCTTTTTGAATACTACATAGTGCCAGAAGGGCTGTCACTAGTGCTTGGAGAAATCTAAGATGGAGGAGGAAGGGAGACAGCAGGTTGAGTGTACTGAAATACAGAATTACTGATTTATCACAAGCAGGAGATTGTTGTTACAGAGATGCTGGAAGAAGGTATGTAAACTCATGTGTTGATGGATATGGTGGATTGAGGTGAGCCAAGTGATTATGATTAAGTAAACTGGAGTATTGTGGTGGGAAAGGTAAAAGGGAGGTTGCTGAGAGATGAATCAGGAAAAGCAGATATATTACCAGAGGGTGCTAACAATTTGGGGGTAGCTGGTTTTATAAACATGCCCCTGCAACAGAGTGTTGCTGTTAGCAGAAAGAAAGCAATATACAGAAATGTTAAACAAAGGCAAGAAAGATGTTGTGTTTAAAGCCGAAAGAAGACAAGAACTGATATAAGGACAACAAAACCAGACATGAAGACCGGCAGTAAGAATTAAAAGAAAGAATACTGACACTATTGACAAGTATGAAGTTATGGACAGTATTATTTTACCTTTGGGGTTTAAAATACAAGACATGAGAGCATTAACACAAGTAGGAACAGAAGACCTCTGTGAGATTACTGATTTGGATGAGACTGTAAACAATGAAGAGAGTGAAGGTAAAATGGAGGGACAAATGCAGCTCATGTGAGAAAACAAAGGAGAGATTAAGGAGATGGAGCAGAGATATAAATATTCTGAATGTGATAGTATCAGTTATGGGAAGAGTGGTTACATATGATGAAAGGATTATCTCAAAACCTTTAAGATTGAAATGTAGTATAGTATACAAATACAGGAAACGGAAAAATGATTAAAGAAAAAAATATGTAGTTATACGAGTATGGTACTTGTGGGATATATAAAATGTAATTTAAGGAAAAGTGAGAGGCAAAGAAACAAGATTCAAAAATTATGAGAAAGTTTATAAGGTATAGAAGGTTATATGTGTGAAAGAGCATCCAAGTGACATATGCAAGGGGTTACTTAAGGATGGAGATGCATGTTCTTTTATCAAAAGATATGGAAGAAATACAAAGCACTAGAAAAGGAGCAAATTATTCAGATCACCTGGCAATATGGGTTTTAGTAAAACAGAATGAAAAAAATAAAGTAAACGAAATGAAAACATTGACAGGACGACTAGCAAAAGTAGAATGCTAAAGAATAAAATGAAGGAATTGTGGACAGGCTAAGTAAATGAGACCTTTTTATACATCACTGTTGCTTTACTGAGTGAGTTTTAAAGAAAAAAATATAAAAGAATTAATATTTAGAAATGGAACATTGAATTGCACAGTAATTAAAATGTGGCATTTTATTGTGGAGATGTGAGGATTTTCCAAAAACTAAAAGTGAGGAATATTTAAACTTAGGGAAGAGTTGCAGAAAAAGAATAAGGGAAAGATTAACGTTTGAATTCATAGTTCGAGATTCTTTTTGAAAGTGTCATGTATGACACTGTTCAAAAGGAACCTGGATGAGTAGATGGGGCACCATAAATTCTTACTGGGGCCAGCACCCACAACCCTCCTGGACATGGGCAGTCATTACTAAATGCAGTCCTGGGTATTGACTAGAGTATCTATGGTATTACATTGGGATAAAATGGCTAGGCTGGAAATGACATGGGGTCAATAGCCTAGTAACCTCCTATGATACTATGATTTTAAAAGGACGAAGTACATATTTTTCAGCATGGAAGTGAAGCTGGAAGAAACAATAGAGGTTTCTGGAAGTACTGTATGGCAGGGTGTTTGGGGCACAGGGTAAACACATGAAGGAGATGCTGACAGTAATAGAAGTGCTACTAATGCTGTTAATGCCATGTGATATGACTAAAGACAATAACAATGTATGCCATTCACAAGCTTGAGTTATATTGAATGATTTAAAATTAGTTTATGAGAATACCTGAGTTAAAATGTTTGTGAATGGCTGATAAAGAAAAAGGATAATAAGTTAGGAGAGAAGGATGACTATTAAGTAGGAATACTTTTATGGTGATAACGAATTCCATAATATGGAATGGCTTATATAATGTGGAAGCAGCAAGGCTGGAAATACAGAACATATCAGAGTTGCCATTATTGATATCACATGCTTAAATGCAGTAGAAGTTTGCTTTCTGCTATTTTTTTTGTGGAAAATGAGATATAAGGTACCACAGTGTAACAAGACTACAGAAGCTTGAAATTTATTAATAATGTTTAAGGATGATTATGGCATAAAACGGCGTGAAGGAGTGTTTAAAAAAACTAACTGCTTGTTAATTTATTGAAATGAAAGTATATATAGACAATTTAAAGATGATTATAGTATAAGTGTACTACAAAGTCCACCTACTCTCTTCAGTAAATATAGTGGGATCTTTTATTTCTACCTGAGAGAATACCAACTCGAGCAGACAGATCCAAAATTTAACATTTCATCTGAAGGATGACAGATTCAAGAGTGATGAGCATCGTCCTCTCTCGTGCTGCACTGAAGTGTCAGTAGTGAAAACAAACCAGTTACCTGCTATGGAATTAAAACCTATAATCTTATCTTCTAGCATCTAAGACAAGTTTTCTACTGGTTAAGCAACTAACACAGCCATGGTTACAGAGACATAAATAGTCATATTTTACTTTTACTGAATGAAAAAAGACCATTATTGTAATCTTAGATATAAACACATTATAAAGAGAAATAATCCTGTCTGTTTACCAGGTAAGCCCAGTAGAGACAGTCCCTTTTAAGGGGTGACGTGGGAGCAATGTCTGGTTAAGTGACAGACAGCTTAATGGGTAATAACACTGTACTATATCTTCTATGCAAAAAAAAAAAAAAAAAGTGTCATGTCTTTATCACTATCTTAGTCTAGCATTAATGTTAAAGCTGTTAAAAGTAAGTTGAGATTTTAACAATATTAACAAAATACTGATTTAAAAATTTGAAGCATTTGTTTGCATCTGTAAAATTAGTAACAGGAAGAAGATAGCCAATTCAGTCTGCAACAAGCCTATGGAGTGTGTCACAGTTGTAAGAAAATGTTTCTTGAGTAACTGAAGTGATGGGTGATGAATTTTATCCCTTTAAAAAGTATTTGTCTTCCATGTTTGACACAAAAATCTTGGTCTTTTTCTGTCAAAGTTTGTTTGTTTCACATTGTGCCTCACACATACAACAAGGATGCTATAGGGAACTATCCCAACTGAAATATCTAATGGGCAGTTCTGAATGGCTAAGTGGTCATTCCGCATCCCTTTTTGTATAATACTTTATACTGCATGTTTAAAGTGCCTTCTCTCCACCGAGATCAAAAGATGTAACCTTTCTTACTGTTGTGTTTTGCATGACTCAATGACAACGCTGGCAGATATTTTAGTAACTTAGACTTTTTGTTAGTTGCAAGTTCCTAAAATTCATATATGTTTTTATCAGCAAGACACATTAGCCAAACTGTTTGCTTATACAAAAGGCTTTATCTTATCCAAGCAGGCTGTTGGAAATAAGATGAAAGCACGCTCTCTCAGTGAATTACTTACAGGTGTCAAACTTCTTACCCTAGCTGCCTGAGCTGCTCTCTCATTTATGAATAACGTGACAGTTTGTTCAAATAGGTATATCAGATGCTGTGACAAATTCCAAAAGGAAACATGGGATTTTAAGAAAGTCACAATGCTATTCAGTGAGACTACAGCATCCAATGTGTATAGAAAACTGAAGTAAAACTGGTTACATTAAGCTTTTATATATAGAACAGTCTGAGTCAGATGTAAGCTAAAGAAAGGTATCCTCTGATGAAAGCAAAATGCTTACACAAAGATCAGCTTTAAAACATTGACAACTATGTTATTTATTTTGTCAATATCTCACTGATTTTTGTTAGTTGCCAGCTATTAAACAGATATATACTGACTTGTGCTTGTTTCAAATAGAAACATTGGCCAAGTTAATTGTATCTGAGCATTTTAGTTGGAAATTACCTTTCCTTAGTCATTCTCTCATTTATAAGTGGGAAGTGTTGAGTGTCCAAGCCTTTTACTGCTTAGTCATGTGTCAGAGCTAGGTTCTGTGGCCTTATGATGCATCATGTTTTTTGACAAGTTACAAAATGGAATCACATGAGATTTCATAGAAAGCTAAAATGGAGTACAGACACTGCTTTTCTTGCTCTCATTTTATGATATACTCTTAGGGTCATAATAGAAGGAATGAAAGCACTTCTCTAATGAAAAACATGGCATTTAATTTCCACTCAATAATTAGGCCACATTATCCCAGATTCTCCCAACAAACACATGCTCACCAAATAAACACACACCCTTTCACAAGTCTGCATATAAACACACATACACAGTTTGTGGACACACTACGCAATACACAAAGTTTAGAGAGCTACAATAAAACTATTTGATAAATCTACTACTGCTGTTTAACTTTGGGTTGTATTACCTACTGGTTATGTTTCTTGTATGTAGTTATTAGAATATACTACTTTCTACTGCAGCGACTGACATGAGAGTATTGGGAATGTTTCAATACTTTATTTCTAGCACAGTAACTGCTACATACCTAAAAGGCCAAACACAGAGGACTGTGTCTTTTCAGTTGCCAGAGTATTATGTTGTCAGTTTCCAGGTGATTTTCCTTTTGGCATTTTGGCCAGAATAGTAGGTAAACCAAAATACAATTGTTTGAAGTTGCTGTCAAACCTGTCCCATTGAAAATGTGGTCACTAATACCGGTACATTAAAGGTCCCTAGATCAATCATCCTTATAATCAACAAAATCCTGTACTGGACTAATTAAAATATTCTTCTGGAAAAATATAACAGAGGTGCTAGTTTAAAATTTAAACTATGGTGTTTATATATACTGCTTTTAGGTTTCAGGCTTCTAGCTAAACCTTAAAAGTACATGAAGCGTTCTGCTAGCACTTTAATTTCTGAAGCACCACCAAGCATGCTGGTTATGGAACCTGATCCTCAACGTGATTAACTTTAAGGTTAAATGCTCTTAACCCCCTGTCCTCATTGATGTTTCATTTGAAACAAATGCCACTTTCTTCCCAGGCATTCCAACAGTACAGTTACTGACCTGACCTTGGCTCCTAATTTAGCTACAAAAGACTGTCCGCATTTGTAAACTTTTCACTTGGGCCAGGCTTTACTGAGAATGTGAAGGATGGAAAGACACTAGAAGTTTTGGGAAGGAAGGAAAGCAAACAACTTTTCAATGCCAGCTGACACAGCTTCTCAAATTTATGGAACTGTTCCTACCCAGTGTGGCACAGCAGCTGTTATACAAATACAGAAACATATAATTTAAAGGCAGCAAATGCTTCCTTCTTCAGGCCTGGCCCACCCAGACACCCATTCTTCTGGCTATTCCATAAGCTGTAATTTCAGCCGAACCATAATCAAAAGTCAATACCTCACTTTGATTGTTAGAAATACTTTTTGTCTGTATAACCATTGCTGAATCCCCTCACAGGTTTTGAATGCCCTGCCTCAAAGGGAATTTACTAAATATATCAACTGTCCTGTCATAAAATATACTGGCTCACTACCACATAATTTCTCAGCTATCATGTCTTAATTTTGCGCTGTGTTAGCTTATTCTTAGAAATTTCTTTTCGTGAATCTCTGGATTGCAGTAATTCCTTTGAAGTACAAAAATATTTCTCTTATGTCACTACTTTTTTACCTCTTGTTTAAGGTATAAACATTTAAATCATTTCTCCACCTTTGCATGGTATCTACTGCAAACTACAGATTCCAGGTACTCATGTTGTAGATGAGCATCTACTTTTGTGGAATATACATGTATGAAATGTAATAAATTAATTATTTCCCATCTCTACAATGCATTTGGCTTGCCAATGCCCTTGCACAGGCAGGGTCTCCAGAACTGCATTCATTATTACTGATCAAGTCTCATATGTTATTTTTCTGTCCCTTTCCAAGAGTAATGCATAATGTTTGCATATTTTATTTACTTCGATTCTCAGCTAGAGCGTCTTCTGCGTGGAGACATGTGTGAATGGGTGTACCTTCATTGAAGGTTGTGCATCAGGGCTGGTAACTCGGCACGTAAAATCAACTACCAATCATTAGCGGACCGGAGTTCCGCTGTGGCAACCCCTAACCGGGAAAAGCCGAAAAACACAACATTGCTTGTATCTTTTTTCCTGTGTTAATGATAACATATTATGGATGCTTGTACATACAGAAAGGTGTGCATTCCATGCTGAATTATTAAAAGGCATTCAACAATAATGGCCTAAGCAAGGCCTGCATAAAGAGAGGATGGCAAGAGTCTGGAGTGCAGAGCATTTGCATTTATTATGGCACAATAGCAAACGTTACCTTCTCTGAATATGCTTTCTTGTAAAACAAGTACTAGACAGATACTGTTCAGTTTTCTTTAATTATAAGATTAATCCCTTCCTTTCCCTAATACCTTACAAAATGAGTGCAGTAGCTGTACCTTTTATACATAACCTTTGTCTCAGTGCTTCAAGTATGAGGCAACAGCAAATAATCAGCACTTTTTCCATCCGTATCCATATTCTTTATAAGAATGGAGACAGGATACTGAACAAGTTACCCAGTAACTTTTGCTCATTTTTCTTACCTAAATAAAAAGACAATGATTGGACATATATTCAATTATCTTATTGTTTCTGACCCTGTAGTGTCTGACCACAGATAGTAGCATTACTTTAATTGAAAATAACACTGCTCTTTCTGCTCTGAGGATGACACAGCAGTACTTCACCTCACCATTTCACGCCCCTAATACGGGCTTCTTTTTAGACGTTTCTATCCAGACATGACATCATCATTGCCTTGTACTAATATGTGACAACAATTCCTTAAGACACAAAACTTTTTTACTCTATGTACCCATGTGCATCTTTTGGTCTAGGTTGTGGATGAAAGGAGTCCATATTTCTCATCAGATCTCTTAGTCTCTTAACAAGCCAAATGTAAATAAAACGATAGTGCTATAATTTTAATTTCTATCTTCTTTTTGCATAGGTCTGTATCTCCTGAGACTTCACATTCTCACTCTGTTTTTTGTATAACACTTCCCATTTTCTTATGCTAGAACTACTTTCCTTCAGTTGCTACCTTGCAAACACTTCCATTCCACTGTTCTGTTTCCAGACCCTCCCCTGTTTTCCAGATAACCATTATCTGGACAAATTACCTATAAAGGTTACTATGTTCTAGGAAAAACTACACATTTAGTTAATGCTTGATAAGCTACCCCTTAAGCCTAGGCTATGCAACAAGGTCTGGTGTCACTCTTATATACTTTCCTCTTGAAGTCACAGTCTTAACAGGTAAGCTACCTGTACATTCCCTTAGAACATGTTAACAGTACACTAGTAACTTTGGTACTTAAACTGCTTAAACATGGTTATACTGTTGTTAGGATGCAAACTAGATGGCTTAACTATGTAATTACTCTCATGTTCGTTCACTCTGGTAGTACCCTGAAGAAAAGTTAGGTATGGGTTGTGCAGATGACATTGTCCAATGTTAGACCTCAGTTAACATGAGAATGTCAGTCAAAGAAAACGTTGGCAATACCTACTGTTCCATCAGGGATGGTTCCATGACAAATGCCTCGTAAAAAGAAAATGTTTCTATTTAATGGAAATGAGTTCTCACAGAAACATGCCTACTACCTAAAAATTGACAGTACAGATTGTAAAGCATCTGAAGTAATGTCTTCCTATTAATATTTGGGAGATTACTTTGACAGCACCCTTCGTATGTTAAATGTATCTCAGAACTCACAAATAAAGAGAAATAAAACAAATAGAAGACTAATTTTTTTTAAATATACCAACCCCATGGACACGCAACTGACAAGAAAGGAGAAGATACCCCACACAGAGATTCACTGCACAAACAAAAACTTGTAGAGATGAAGGCACAGCATGACAGTGGGCATTGGCAAGGTACAAATTATGTTCCTACACTAATGTGGCTTATAATTCCTATATTCATAAACCACTCCAGTAATGATATGGCGACCATCTGCAGCTTTCTACCATTTTCTACGAATTACAATTCAGCCAAATGCGCATTGAGTTAATTGTTTCAGTGGTATGTGATGAGGTAAAAAGGCAGTCAGAAGAAATGACCTGAACACACACACACACACACACACACACACACACACACACACACACACAGTGTAAACCTTGGCTCAAGGTGATTGTCACTTCTGCAGTGAAACCCCGATCCCATGTGCAAAATGGGAAAAGGGGTTGAGGATGGATGGATGGAGATATATATAGATATAGATATATATGGGTCTACTGTATTTCATTGACAAACTGAAATGTCAACATCCACAACATCGGGCACAAACCATCAAACATACTACTATGCATCTGTCAAGCAATAACCTCAGCATGTGCAAAAATCAAGAGAGAAATAAAAGAATAAAACACTGTTTTTTTGCTGGAGGGGAATCCTGCCCTGCACACCACACCCCCTGCTAATCATATATACTAAGTCCAAGTTTGCACAATGTTGGGGGAAGAGCTTTTTCCCAACCATAAGGATTGTGCGATCACACATACTGGTTGACAATCTGTGTATTCAAACAAATTTTGGCAACTAAGATGACAGCCATAAGTGTATTCATCCAAATTCAGTCCATGTGTATTTATTTATTTATATATATATATATATATATATATATATATATATATATATATATATATATATATATACACACACACACACACACACACACACACACACACATATATACATACACACACTCATGCACCATTTTGCGCATGTGTGTATTTACATGTGATAAAATACATGAATATAAATAAGTTGGAAGGTCATTTTTGTTTTCATATGCTCAGCTCTTAAAGTTACAGACTGCCTGAAAACAGTTTAATACATGGTTACAAAAAAATAAAAGCAGGGTTAACAAGAGGAAGAGCTGAAAGCACTGAATGCCTATTTACTGGAGAACACACCTGTGATATAATCCTTCAAATATCTGCAAGGAATGAAAAAGATCAATGGAGCAATAAAATCTGAAAGTTATTTTAAAGTTGTAAAGGCATGAATACAGGGTATTTGAAGGCTAAGAGCTAATAGAATAAAACACTTTTTTATATGCATCGTGGAAGATATGTAGAGTGTCAGTTGATCTTTATGGTGGACATTTTGAAGAGGTGTCAGTTTAGGACATACCTATGAGTAAAGAATATGGCAGTTCCTTGGGGTGCAGTGCTTTAAACTGGACTTAGAAGGGAGTTAGGTGAGATGGTGGAGCAATCACTAGTATAACATACGTTGGTTTGCAGTTATGTGTAACAATGAAATACAAATTTCTAAAACTTCTGAATCAGAAAAGTTGTTTTGGCATACAAGTGCTTAACATGAACTCAATGTAAAAATAAAATGATGTACTGATGATTTGTCATAAAAATGCTTATTAGTTTATGGCCAGACAATGTGCATACATGTGTTTTAATACTTCCAAGCATCCTTGTATAGTGCATACTGGCAACTTACTTGTATCACCACAACTGAAAAAGCGTCAACCCGGTGACTTCTTTTCATTAATTTCCATTAGTAAATAGTCTACTGACATGTTTTCTTCCCGACAGAAACTATATTTCATTCAGCTGAGAAATGCTGCTCAAGTATTTAGCACGGATATCACTAATGTGATAAGAGCTAATACTTGTTCATTTTTGTCATATCGCTTCTGACAATATCACAAACCTGATTTTAACTTTTGCAGCTGCTAGAAGCATACATAGTCCTAGCCCACTAAGGCACACACTGCGGAAAGAGGCTACTATATTATTTTCAATTATCTGTCTCATCAATCAGATATTTTAAGGAAGACTAATGACACAGAACAGTTCACATTGGCTTGGAATCTGTGCCTTACAAACATTGACACAGATGTACCCATTTACTGCAGTCGATATCTAAAGCTCGACAGGGAGTTATTTTTCAAAAGGATTATTAAATATTTTGTGTACCTTTCATGAGATTTATCTTTATCACAACTATAAATCAATTGATTTTCATTTTAAAGAGAATTTGGGAAAATATGAATTCCACAGTGTAAAGATCCCATCACAAATAACTTGCATATTATCGCAACCAGATTTCTGAAGTGGCAGAAATGGTTATGTTTCTGCAAAAACTGTTATTTGTGTTTCTTAACATTGAAATGGTTGTGTAAGCAAGTAAGAAGAAGTGGCTGACAGTGGCAGTGAGGCACGAAGAGGAGCAATGGCCAATTTTCGTGATCCTGAGGGGGCGGGTCTCATTTTTTCCATGAAATGGACAGTCCTAAAGTGCATCATGATTCCACCATTCCTGATCACAACCTCAGCAAAAGGAAGTCAGTGAGGAATATCCCATGCAAGTGTTACTGCCCAGTACACATCTAAACCACAGGTACCTGTCACCACTACTAAGTAACGGGACAGTGATTCTTCACAGACTGCTGTCTTTCTCTCTAGCGGGACTCCTGGCCCAGGGGTGGTAACCATTCTCCCGCTTCACAGACATACCTCTGTTAATCAGAACCACTAACATTGCTCGCCAGAAGTGCTGTAAATGATGAATGATGCACACACAATCGTTTGAAATTTCACAATCACAGATGGCACTATGTATTCCTAAAGGGCTTTGAAAGGGTCTGGTTGTCTGGTTTGGGAACGTGCTGCCTTTCATGAGTTGTAACCTTGAGGACAACTGCAAAGCATTGGTCCTATGTTTAGGTCAAGAGCAGACGCTCCCCAGGAATAAGATTTTTCACGTTATTCATCTTCCAATGTGAAAACCATTGTCACACAGTAGTACAGAAGACTGTACTCTCCAGTTGTTAGTTTACCAGGCATCCTTTCTCAGAAATATAACATTTCTGCCACTTCAGAAATCTGGTTGCGATAATACGCAAGTACCCAAATAACTTTTCCCTGCTGTAAAAATAACATGGTTTTAAACCTTTAAAGAAATAAAAGGATATAGCCCAGGTATACCTGTCATACCCAAACATAACTATCTTCCTTATTGTCAAGTAAGTTAACTGATACAATGTCAGGCACTATGTACATTAGTTTACATATACAAGAACATTGTAAAAACAATCAGTGTAACATTTAGTTTTTAGTTCTGAAAAATATGTTCTCGTGAAGTTTAGAAATATTGGCCTGTGTTTATTTTGTATCAGGAAGCTATTTCTAACCAAGAATACAATTTTCTGGTAGTAGATTGTCCCAGTTTGGGAAAACTGTTATTCATCTCAAAGATCCATAAAGACGAACAGGACTCACCATTCTGACATATAGTATCCCTTAAATGAAGTAAAACTGACTACATTTAAGAATTCATTGACAGGTTTCTAAATCCTATTGTTCAAAAAACAAATTTTTTTCTTAAAGATTTCTAAACATTTTTAATCGAGTTATCAGGTTAGCTAACATGACAGATGCTAGTTACACTAGATATAGAATCCCTGTGCACCAGTATACCCTACAACTATGGATTAGATTAAGTTAGACAATATTTGTGTGAACACACTTCTGTAGACCACTAACAGATTAACACCAGTAGTGGTCTTATTGAATATGTATTAGAAAATATTTTTTTTATATTCTGTAATAACGTTTACCACTAACAAAAGGGTCTAGTGCTGGGGGCCAGAATGGCCCCGGCATATGTTAACCTGGTTTTGAGTGCTTGGGAGAATGAGTATTTGATGAATTTAGATGGTTTTGTAAAAATGAGGTTATAAAAGCATTATACAGACATTTTTTTGTTTGGCAGAATACAACCAATGAGCTGGATGGGTTTTTGGTTAAGATTAAGGAAAGTATTGGGTTTTTAAATTTTACCATTTCCAAAACAGGATTGAAAGTGCAATTTTTAGCCAACAACTTGACACTCGATTGAAAGAGTTTCTTATTTATTTTGTAATATACACAGAGGAAGAAAACTTTCAGAA